>NW_028186392.1:894605-982649 GCF_003343005.1 Rhea americana
GAGGTTTGCAAATGGACAAAAGGTAGGGGGGAGCGATCCCCCTTTTGGAAATATCCCAGCTGGCGGTGCCGCGCTGCCGGCCCCGGGGGCCGGTCCCTGCGCTCCGCTCCGCGCCGCGGGCGCCGCCGCCGCCTCCCCGAGCAGGGCTCAGCGGCGCCGCGGGTGACAGTGACCCTTAAGATGGCTGCTGCCATCCGCGGTGCTTTAAGACAGACTGTTAAGGTGGAGGAAGCGCTGACCGCCACGCTTCCCCGAGCAGCGGGGTGGAGCCGCCGGCTGCACATCAGACCCTATCTTCGGAGCAAAAGAAAAAAAAAAAAAAAACACGTTTCCCTTTAATTATACCGGTTTTATCTCTTTGAGAGGGTTCAATTAATATTTTAGAATAACAAATAGCGGCTGCGTGGTAACACCCCCTCCACCGCAGTATCATCAGAATAACTTTCTAAATGTATTTGCTTGCATTTCTTTATGACAATCACTCTTACACTTTCCTCGCAGACTTGGCAATGAAAATATATTGCTTAGTTTCACTTTCGGCTTTCCCACTGCTCTGTTTCAGTTGCAAATGWATGATCCATCTGTAACAAATTCCTTTCCGTGTGCCCCTTAACATTGCTGGCCATTGTCTTCCAGCTTTTCTGGGTACCGTGGCCTTTATAGACATTCTCCTAATGCCTTTTTTAAATCAAAAAAAGAAAAAAGAAAACCGTTAAAGCTGGCAATTTGTTTAGCTTCTCCTCTAAATGATAAACTAATGTTATCTAACCTGGTATCAAGTTTGCACACCCATACAGAAACAGAGTATGCATTTCAATTCTCAAAACACATTTACGATWTTTGCAAATGTAATTCCACTGATGTTAATGAGGACCATGCAATGTGCATTTATATATGAAATTATATGTGCAGGTGTTCACAGGATCATGGCGTAGGCAAAAAACCTTATTTTTTCAGTCTTAGTTTTTCACCTTGCTCTTCAAGGTGCTAAAAGCCTGAGAAGTTTTTACTTCTACTGAAATAAAACAAAGATGAAAGTCATTATGACTGACTTTTGTTACATGCCTGCTACTTTGGATCTCTATTTACATTTTGTTGTGTGTTTATGAGGGTCTAGTGGAAAAAAGACTTGTTATGYCATATAGTAGGACACCAGTTAGTATGAAGGGAAAAAATATTGCAATTTTTCCTATATCCTCTTGTGAGATTGTGGCTGTCTTACAATAACACACCTCTTGATAGCTTTCTCTCTTTTTTTTTATTCTTTACCTTACTGCTCACTAGATAACCAGAACAATAAATCTACCAGCCTGTGGCTAAGGATACAGTTACTATAGTAACATTTATAAACAGCAATTTCGCTACAAATGCAGAACAACTGCCTACTATTGCAGAGAGGAACAGCTTAAAAAGAAATCACTCTATAACTGCTCTTAGGTAAGCCCCACTTTCTTTTTTTTTTCTTTTTTTTTCTTTTTTTTTTTAACTGTAAGTCTGATTTAAATCTATTTTTATCATTCTAACTTTGTTCTAAAATATTGTTAGGAAAGAAAAAGACAAAACCTAACATTATTTTGTCTTAAACTGTTCCAGTGACAACTAAAATGTTATGTTCACTCTCTTGGCAAGAATAAGGAAGGAATAGATCATTTGTTTGCTGGAAACATTGGGGAATAACTTGGGCCATGTTTACTACTGGTAGTTTTGGTGAATATAGTTTTGGCTAAGATGAGTTACACTGTATTAGCGAAGCATAAAAAAATTCTGTTTTGACATATGACTGTACATGTCATTCTCAGTTTGATATCTAAGCTGACTCTATCTGTTGACTAATTTTGTAAGTATTTCAGTTATAAATTRTGATTCAATTTGAGCATAACAGAATAACTCCAGAGCTTATTTTCAACATTAAATATTCAATATGAAGATATTAAATTAAAATTGAACTCAAAGCATTGTCTGAAAAACCCTGCCATGTTTTTTTTAGTTTCTACCCTCCAGGGCATGTCAATGGGCTTGCACAAGTCCAGCTTATTCTGAAACCAGCTTTTAGCAAGCTGTTGTAGGAGTACCGCTGTCTACTTCCTAATTGTGCTGCTTAGCTTGCGAACTCAAGGGAGACTACTCATATACATTAAATTAAGCAAGCCTGGAACTGGATGAGGCACACATTCCAGGTCTTGTGACTCTCAGGCCTGTCCCAAGCTGCTGAAGCCCTGAGGGGATTCRTGTTCAGTTCTGGTGCTCCCAGGCGACAGCACATTTGATGTTTGCTGGCATGGCCCAAATTCACTGTGAACTCAGTTCACAGATAAGCTTAAATGCAAAACCACGAGAGTTGTTCTAGCAAAGCAAATGGTTGTGTTCTTGATTTTCAGTTACGAAAGAGGGATCTAGATTACAAAAGAGGAAATTAAAATATAGTTTAGGGTGTGCCTGACACCTAGTTATTACTAGGTCATTGGAGACTTTGGGGACCTATCTTGGCCACATGAGTTGAAGAATGACTCAACTAATAGCAGCCTWCTGCTGAACACTGCCTCCCTGGGAGGGACCTCCCAGCCAGCTGTGGAGCTCTGAGGACTTGTCCACTCCTCTCACTCCCATCCTCAGGCCTATTCAGAGCAAGTGTGATGAGCCGCTACGGCTCTGGCTCTCCCTTTGTTCACGATAGGACTTTCCTCCTCAGCTCCCACCTGGTTTTATTCCTGCCTTTCAATGTGAAAATGTGAAAAGCGGAGCTCTTCTTCCCCCCTCCAGGAAATTTCTCCCGAGTATAAAGCCTTATTTTATTCTTTCATTAGCACATTCCTTATGAGTCAAGTGGCCTTCTTCTTTGCCACTACACATTCAGGCTATCAATATCTTATGAATCACTGGAAGCATTAACAGTACAAAACTTTTGTTCATTATAGTCTTTAGCATCTTGTCAGCTTCCCATAGAGATTACATATGAAATTAATAATATAGATGGCAGACAGACCTTACCACTAGGCCTTTGACTGCCATATGGACCCTCACAACCCAATTACCTAGTTTTTACAAGTAAAAAATGGGTGTGGGGGGAGATGAGACGGGGCGGGGGGAATGAGAAAATATCTGTAACACTCATGGCTGTTTAAGAAGCACAGACTTCTTGCTAGYGATTAAGCAGTTGGCAGTTTTTGTTCACTTTTTACACAGAGCATGCTATTCTTGACTCCAGTCAAAGTTTTGTCTTATCAAACGCCAAGTAAAAACATAAATACTGGGCTTATGCAGCACAGGATATTATTACTGCCTTTGCCAATACAATGGAAAGTGTGTGTGTTTGTCGAGTTTAGAAGCTGCTTGTTAAAGATATTTATTTATCTGYGGGTGTTGCATACACTTACGCTATATTATTTTGTGGTACTGAGCGCACTAGATTGCTTGATGCAAACATAAGATGTATTTATTTTTCATTCACTTGCCTCCCCACAGTTTTTTTATTTATTCCATTATCTAACATCATTTTCTCTTCTTACAATTTTCTCAGCTTACATCCCAGCAGCTCTCTGGGACCCCTTTCAATGTACTCTGATTATCTCTGCATTAATGGTTTCCTTAACTATCCCAGCATTGCATAGAGGGAGGTCCATTTATGTCAGCAGTGCTGGCAGAATTACAGACTTCTGGTAGTTGGCACCGATGCAGCTGGCAGCAGGTTAGGAGTGAAGCGGCCTAGTTTCTATTAGCTCCATCTAAGTTATCTCCAGCCTGCACCCATGCTGTCACACTGAGTTAGATATTAGAATTCTGCACAGAAAATACATTTTACTTCTACAAGGTAAAGTTACACTGGCCTAAGGACATCTGATCTTCAGAGTCCATTTCTAGGCCTTTCGGGTATTTCACAGAATCACAGAATGGTTGAGGTTGGAAGGGATCTCTGGAGATCATCTAGTCCACCCTCCCTGCTCAGCAGGGTCACCTAGAGCATGTTAGACAGGGTTGCATCCAGGCGGACCTTGAAGATCTCCAGAGAAGGAGACTCCACAGCCTCTCTGGRCAACCCGTTCCAGKGCTCCRTCACTCTCACAGGGAAGAAATTCCCCCTCATGGTCAGGCGGAACTTCCTGTGGTTCAATTTCTGCCCATTGCCTCTAGTCCTGTCACAGGGGACAACTGAAAAGAGTTTGTCCTCGTCACCCTCCCTTGACACCCTTGACACCCTCCCTTCAGGTACTTGTAGGCATTGATAAGATCCCTCAGTCTTCTCTTCTCCAGGCTGAAGAGGCCCAGCTCTTGCAGCCATTCCTCATAGGGCAGTTGCTCCAGCCCTCTGATCATCTTCGTACCTGCATGCTGGACTCTCTCCAGTAGCTCCATGTCTATCTTGTAGTGGGAAGCTCAGAACTGGACACAGTACCTGAGATGAGGCCTCCCCAGGGCTGAGTAGAGGGGCAGGATCACCTCCCTCGACCTGCTGGTAACACTCTTCCTAATGCACCCCAGTATACCACACCTACCATGTTTGGGTAGCAGAACACTGGAAATCCTAAGAACAACTACAAGAATCATGGCTAACTGCTTGGTTAAACCACAGAAATGAAACAAATTAGAAACTTCCATTCAGCCTGACTAGAACTGTTCATACAGTTGGAAAAAGGAGAGGAAACCCGGGATTACAGAAGTAATTCCAGCTGTAGATGTACAGGGCAGGGAAGCGGGTTGTAACAGGGAGAAGAGTGTAAGAGGAACAGTTAGTTACGTGATCCCTCATCATCTGCTTCCTGCTCGGCTTTCCCTCTGTGGTTCTCCAAAACCTCACGTGCCAGATGTGACCTTCGCTCTTGCACTGAGCCTCACTGCTTAGCGGCTCCTAGCCATATTCGGCGCTTTGGCAGCCTCTCAGCACCCCATGACACTCCCACGTGGGTGAATTTAGAAAAGTATCAATCAAGTTAATGCTTTAGCCATATACCTAAATAGGTAGATGCTAGGCAGAGCTGTTCCACTGCAATACACGGTGGTAGGAAGGACCCAGTACAAAGTGGCGTAGCCCAGTGTAGACCACTAACATGCTCCTCTCCAGGTGCCGCACGTGTGGTGCCATGCTCATCTCCACCAGCTGCTTGATGGCTGACAAACTGCTGCCCCTGCCCTGGCAGCACAGGCCCAGCCTCCAGCTGCAAAGTGGTTGTGGTATAGGAAGATGTGTTTGCACCATTTTTTACTACTCCCATTTCCCACTTTGAATGCTTCTTAGTGGCTGGACAGCTGTGCCTCTGTCCAAATGGACAATATGTCACAACTTACTACCTTCAGTTAAGAAGACCTAATGATGGCAACTGTTACCACTTTATAGGCTGACATAAGACCTACGGAATCCCAAAATTCCAGTTTTGGACAATGCTTCTGGAGGTAAATAAGGAGACTAATTATTTTAATTTATTCTATAATTATTTTAATTATTAATCAGTTCCTTCTTGCGTGCCTATCATCAGGTCCATAGATGGGAGTGTTCCCAAGTCCTGAAGGCAGATGCCCCTGAAGGCATGCTCATGTGATTCACTAGGTTCCTCTTTATCTCTTCCCAAATCATTCATAATAGGACTTCCTTGAAGCTGTGTTGTTGCTTCTGGGAATGCAGTAAGAAGGGCACTATGCTAGGCTTGTTTGACTTACTTGGGAGAAGACATCTGGTTTGTGGTATCCATGCCTTTTGCATTGCTCCCTTTGCCTTTGGAAGCTCTCTCAGCTTTTGGAAGCTGAGAGGCCCAGCTCAGCTAAAAYTGGTGGAAAGTATAGGATGTGGCTGCTGAGTTAAATTAATTTGTTCTTTCAGCAGAAGAGTTTTTAGAGGTCTTGTGAAAAAACTTATGTAACCTTTTTTAAATGCATATATCAGATATGAGCCCATTGCTGCTCTTGCAGAAGGAGATCACATGAAACTGAAACCAAGARAATACATGTGTCCTATGGCCTGCTGGTAAGACAGCATCTGCACAGGCAGTAGCGCTGTGCCCATACCCCAGCTTGGGCTGTGATGTAGGGTGTGTAGTGCACCACTGCAACCACTACACCCATACTGGCTCCTTTTACAAGCTCCAGGGTGGCATCAGGTCCAGAGATGCTCCAGGAAAGACTGACCCAGTGATGCCTGATAGGCAATTTCTGTATGCAGATGGAAAAAGTATGAAGCACTCACTAACAATTTTCGAGGGAGGTGCCATTGCCAGACTTGTGACAGGCGGAGGGAGGGAACAGCAGTCGAAAGGAAGGAGCAGGCTGGGCAGCACGGCGGCAATATGAGCAGCGGCACTCCCTTGCTGGCACGGGGAGAAGGACATGCTGGCTGAGACACGAGGAGAAAAGACATGGCAAAGAGTAAAGCAGGGAGAAAGAAGCAGGGAACAGATGGGTGAGGCACTTGGTGCTTTTCAGCAAGAATTTGCAACACTGCAGCTTATTTATATGTATTAACTGATAATATTGTGATGACAAGTCCAGGGAGACTGTGACCTCCATTTTACATCACACAGCCCTTCTCTGCCTCCTCCTGCCACCCTCAGTCAGCTAGACACCTTCCTGGGGCCTGGTTCCAGCTCCACAATGCTGTTTGTTTCCTAAGACTATGAGTATGTAGCAAATAAACAAACCTTACAGAGGAGTAGAGATCTGTATGCATTAAGTGCTGAGTGTGACACAGGTAGGTGAGAAAGCAACACTCCCAGGTGGGGACTGGAATGRCATGTGTCAGAGGGAGGTGACAGCATATGAAACTCTCCTGGTCAGATACAAATCAGATTTTGGATCTCTGAAGCTCAATTAATGACATCTTCTCCAATTAAATAAATGAGATTGTGATGCCTAACTGCAGACACAGAAAATAATCTCTGCTTGCTATACAAACAGCAATCAATTCCAAGTGCCAGAGACATACAGGGTTGCCCAGAAATACAGGATTTCCTGGGATGATGGCATTCACTGCCATACCAGCCTCAGGTTTCCGACAGTGACCTACAGCCCCATGTCCTGCCTCAGCTCTGCCACAACTGCATACATGGCAGTATTAGCRTAATGACACAGAAGCAAAGTAGCCTTCCTTTCATAGTAACATGACCAAGAGGGTCTTCTCCGTGACATAAACAGCAAATATGACTTTTGCCCTTGAAAACACGTATAATCTCAAACTATGTCTTTTAATTCTCTGTAATTCTAAAACAGTTAAAGGAATTTTGTTAAACTGTTGTCAAGGGAAAGACATGTATGCTTTGAAAAACAAATTATGGAAGTGTTTATAACCCAGAGGAGTGTTACAAGTAGTTAGAAGAAAATGCACTTACCAGCTGAACTCCTGGAATGGGCAACAGGTGCAAAATAGTTACTACAAGGTGTGTGGCTGTATCAGCTGTAAAGAGACAGCCCCAGAAAATGGATGAGATTGAGGCAGGCTGAATTTGTCAAAGGGTACTGCTGTAATTTGGCACTGGGATAACACTGCTGCTAAACCACTGCTGTTTGCTCTGATGGTGGATTTCCTACCAYGATATTGAAAAGGTTAACTGAAAGACAGAAGTCTCTGGAGAGAGATTACAATAAAAACCCATAGCAAACTCAATTTTATCTAATATTTCCCATGCATAAGCAGATAAATATTACACTCTATGTTTGCATACTTAGTAGACAGATGATGTATAGGGTAGCAAGCTGAGCTTTAAAAATTGTATYAAGATCTTGTTTATACCTTTATGGCATCTGTACATGTATGTTACCTGCTAACTTGGTGAGAGAGGATGTTATGCGTGGAGCAGTAAGGGTTAGCAGTATATCACACAATAAACACAGCAGCCATTCAAACAATGTTATTTCTACCTGTTGCTTAAGCAGCGTTGGTATTTCCTTTGTATGTTATGTACATGTTTCTTAGGCAGAATCATTAGTACTGCCTACATATAGGGTTGCCTGGTGTTTCCAGTAACTTAAAACTGGCAGATATTAACTGTTCATGCTGAAACTTTCCAAGCCTGAAGCAGAATTCATTTCAGAAAGTTATAGGTAATATAGTTTAGCTGCTTCTGAGAATATGATTAGGAAAATAAATTGTTTTGCATGTATTAAAACAAAATTTTGATAACTACCTTACAGAGAAGCTCTAGGACTGTCAGATTTTTAATTAGGGTCTTGAAATTCGCCATGTCAGTGGCATGCCTTTTGTCATTCTTGTAAACTTACCCAAAATAGATCAAGTTATAAGCTTAAAAAAAAAAGTAGGGTTCGCACTAGGAGACATATTAGTATCCAGGTGCTAAATTTGCACAGTTCCATCTGCGTGGGCTGTTTTCTAACACAGTGCATCTTACCGGGACCTTTCTACAAGCTTGACTCTCTCCAAGTTTGTAGCATCAAGTACTGGCCCTAATAACRGGAGAAGACTGAAGGGGTAAATATGCACATACGCCCCCGCTAGCAGAAGGAGTGGTATTTGGAACTAGGTGTCCAGTGGAGCGGGTGTGCTAGAGTGCCCAGTCCCAGTATCCAAGCAGATACGGTAACAACTGATTTGGCAAGGAAGCTGGGCCCAGGTGTCTGGGATGAAGTCAGGAAGACAGGACTGAGGAAAGATTGAAACCGAGCAGAAGAGGAAATGGAGACTTTTTTCTGAAGCTGAAGAACCAACCATAAGGTTGCTGTTATGCATATAGCTACTATTTGTGGTTGATCTCTTAGTTCAGGGAGCATTCTTTTTTTTTTCCCCTATAGATCTAAATGCTCCAACACTGTTTGGTCTATTTGATAATATTTTTGATATTCATTGTGCTTCTTTAATTTAAAAAGCGACACACGTGAAGTTCATTCTACATTAAAAGAACATTAGCACTGCAAAGTCCAGCTCTCATAAGCAAGAGAAATAATAGAATATTACTTACGTAAATCTACTTTATCTTTTGTGTGTCTATGTACAATAATATAAAACTAAGTAATATTTTTCCATTTGACATCTAATGTCCTCACAGCCACAACTGATCGCAGCGAGAGTAAGATTTGAATTAACATAAAGTGATATACCAGTGCTTATTGCCGTTTCATATTTCACATTCAAAACTATTATGTATTTTTTATCTTAAACTCATTCTTTTTTAAGGGCGGGGGTAAGAATTATACTCCACTATCATATCCAGGAAGTGATGAATACCATATAGAAAAGCTGATGAGTAACTACTTTATATTGGAGGTTTTAATAATGCGAAGGCACAGGGCTATGTATTGAATCACAAGGAAAGAAGTGACTAAGACATTACATACAAGAATCATCCAAGTTGTGTTATGAATTCTGTATTTCTAAACTTTTCTGTTCTTAAATTTGCTGTATTACTGATTTTTAATGTATTTCTTATCTACTATTTTTTTTTCTATAGTTTCACATGGATTTCCCAGCTTCCTGACCATGTATGTATTATTACATGGTAATGTAGAGTTTATAATACAGAAAATAAGAACAAGGCTTGAATAACATGTAGTATTATCTAATATTAAGGTAAAAATTCATAATGTTTTCAACTCTTTTATAGAATGATATGGGAGGAAAATTAGAAGATAAATCAAAACTACCTGATTCTGAGCTTTCCAGAGATGAGGAAGATCATCTGGAGAAGGTCAGGATTGTACCCAAGAACGTAGATTCCAAGGACATTTCAATTTTTTGTTCAGTATGTCAGCAAACAATATACCCACATCATCTTTTTAATCACAAAAAAAAGCATATAGCCCTAAGTTTTCTGGGCTACAGTAGCCCACAGACAAAAACAGACAACAAAACACTTTTAGCTCAGAGACAGAAGCTGGTTTCAAAACTGACCAAGCTTCCTAGATATTCTGAGAGACACAGGCAGAAGATTGATTATTCATTTGAATTCCTTACAGACAGACAGACTTACACATCATCCTGTGATCTTGATAGCATTAACAATTCTAGCACTCTTAAGAAAGTAAAAAATTCGTTAATAAAAGCATTATCAATTTGCCAAGATAAAAATTCCACTTGGCAAGGAGACATGGAAGACAGATATTTTGTGCTGGACAATTATGGAAGTAGGTCAGACACATGTTTTCTAGGGTTAGTTGATGGCTGTCATGGTGTGCCAGCTGCAGAAGCAGTTTCAGCAGAGCTTCCGCTTTTATTTCTTGACCAACTTGCTCAAACAGATTCCTCCTACAAGAAGAGTAAGGATGAACAGCAAATCCTAGATTCCTTTGCCACAGTAATCACAGCAGACTACAGGGAAAAAGAGAGGATTTTCTCTGACAAGACTAACAAGACAAGTACTTATAAATGGATTCACAAAGCATATGCTAAGTCCTTCTGGAGAATGGATAGACTTCTACAACTAGGAAGGAATGAAGTTTCCAAAGTTCGCTGGAGTGGCTGTTCAACTGTTACCTGTTTAGTGGAGAGAATTCACAGTGAAAAGACAGACAGCACTGAGGAGGAAGAAAGAAAATATTTTGAAAACCACAGGCACAGTCCATTAGCCAGGACATCCAAAGGTGCTGCTGGGTTACTGCACATTGCTAATATTGGTATGTATGTTTTAGGCTAGGTTTTTTCTGATAGTTTCTTTCCCTCCACTCAATAAAAAAATAAGCTAATTTAGAGATTTGTAGGTAGAAGATATTTGGAGATAAAGGATGCAATTGTTTTAACTTGCCAATGTGAAGAAGACATGATAAAATCTCTTGCAGTTGATGCTGGTATCAGGCAACAAGAATCGAGGTTATTAGGTAARAMCCTTCAGTGTGATGTGGGAGTTAGAGAAATAAATTTGATTTACTAATATGAAAGATGCAATTAAAAATATTCTGTAATATAGAAGTGATCTTGTAAAGATGGAGTAAAGAAAATATATATATATWTTTTTTCAAAGAGGAAGGCTTAAGATGTCATCATTTTAGGGCAGACAATCATAAATCTTCTGGTTTTAGGCCTGAAAAATCTTGTGTGTTAATGAAAAATGTTTAAGATACTCTTTTCTTCTTTTACTCATTTGTTGCCTTGAGACTAAGTGCGATCCTATTCTGCTACTAGCAAACTGAAAATATTATCTGTGGGGATTACTGGAATTATCAACTACTGAAATAGCAATTGGCTGGGTTTTATTGCTGTTACAGAATCTCTGTCCAGCCCTGGTTGTTGTAAAGAGGAAGGCTGCTTTGCCTTTTTATAGTGGGGGGAAATCTGTTATTAGTTGTAAAGAAAAATACTGATACATTCCCAATGCTTTTTCCCTCTAGTCCTGCTGCAGGCAGCACACTGGACAAAGCTCTTGCAGTTCTTCTTAGCTCTAGTTATTGTATTTACCTACTGATGATTTTTGTTATCAATAAAGTTTTCTCTTGTGTATGTAAGATAGTTTTAAGATCATAAGCAAGGCAACTGTCTTCCTGTTAAGGAGAACACAAGCAGAATCCTATTAAAAAACTGTTGCATGAATAGTTTCAAAGAGATTTGTGTCTACAGTTAGATTCTCTAGTGTCTTCCAATCCCTACTTGAGGCATGCCACCAGCACTACAGTTATTTTTGTTTTATTCTCTTTAGTATTTAGTAAGGAGTGCACTCACACTGCAACTTATAATCAATACAGCCACTAACAGATACCCTTTCCTCCTCAGATGCCTGTTTTCACAAAATTTATAATTTTTTTTCATATTGGATCTCCATCAAATTTGACTGAAGTTGAATAAGAAGGTCAAAGATAAGTAGGAAAAAAATAATCATCTAAGAGGCTTCATTTCCTTCAGAGGAAAAAAAAAAATCATATTCTGTATTTGGAAAGACTGACCGCACATAAAAAAATATATTATTTTTGCACAGTAATAATAGGTAAACTTCTGTGAGTTTGAGGAAGACTATAAACCAACAAGAACTGTCACTGAAACAACAAGTCTACAATCCTTTCCTTTCCTCYATTCTTCTAACTTGTTGCTATATCCATAGTGCCTCTAGCTTATGCTGGCAACAAACATTTTTGTAGTTACCTAATGAATTAGATCAAGCAATGCACCCAGCTGAAAATTAACCTGCCCTAACCCTAACAGCTCCCCCCCCCCCCAAAAAAAAAAAAAAAAAGTTTTATTTAACCACTTATTTGTGTTCCCAAAGCTGTTTAACCACACAACAGCACAAATGTTGTACTGCCACAAGGGAAAAGTGTGGAGTAAGACCAGTGAGCAGCAAAGGGAAGTAGAAGGAAGACTTCTGACAGCAACCTTGGCTTAGACTCTACAGACTAAGTTTCAAGACTTAAACCAAAAATTAAAAGCACCTTATCATGTGAACCAAACCACACAGATCTCTCCCTTCTTCAGAAATAGTATTCTGGGAAAAGCCTGCTGACCATATTATGAAACCAACAACAGCCACATCTAACCTTCTACCCCTAATGAATCTAGTGAAAAAAAAAAATAACCAAAGAACTACAAATTGCACTAAACCTTGGTGAAATAGGAAAACAATCTCCACAAAATTTTGTCAGCAGTCTGTGACTGGTTCAGGGACCTCAAATCATGTAAAGATGCAGAACAATACACTTTAAGAGTTCGAACATGCTTCAGTCGAAGTAACTGCAACTCTGCTGTGACTGGTATCAAAACCAGTAGTTTAGTGCTAGCTCAGATATTCTTGCAGGAGCTGCAGTTACATCTTTAATGGAATATAGGAGTAAATCACAACACGGATTCTAATGTTTCAGAGCTAACAAATTAATCTGCTTCCACTTTATTGGGGAAAAGACCCTTTTCATTACAATATACTTTGCATAGAAGATGAAAGCAACAGAATTTGTCAGTCAATTCATCCAACCTAAGTTTCCTTCTTCTAGTACCTGCCTGCATCCTTTCCTCCAAGATGAAGTTTTATGCTGGCTTCAACTTTGTATTTATAAAATATTGTAAACTCAAACTTTCTTAATAAGATAGGGCTTGAAGTGAATCAGAGATACTTGAAGCCTTTTAYAATTAAAGACTACATCTTTTAACTACATATAAAATCACATTTATTTACTTTTTTCATAAAATACATCACATTGGAGAAACAAAATTTACACAAGATCAGGTTTTTCCCTTAGGAAAGTGTTCTTACAGAAGTGTAGATATACTCCTTCATCACCATGTGAATAACTGAAGTGGATGGTCAGAATCTGGAACAGGACATAGTGGCACTTCACCAGCTTTGCCTTCTTCATTTCCTCCCACATTTAGCTCATTTTTGTTGACTCCTTTGTTGAGTTTCTGGTTGTAGACAGACATCTGCATCCAAAAGCAAACTAGATTTGGTTCTTTCTTGCAGCCACATTATTTCACATGCATTATATTATATCTTTTGTTAGGTTTTCAGCTTGGAGTCCTACTCTGAGRGATCAAAAGAAATTTTGGGCATCTTTCCAGTTCTCCCCTACAAAAAAAGGTGGAGGGGAAAGCAACAAGAAAATTTTATAAATTAAGGTATCCACATTCTATAGTCAGTAAAGAGATGCATTCTTCAATTTGATATTCTGAATTACCTTCTAGAGAAATTTGCTTTCACACAGGCTGCATACGGAGCTTCCTCCTAAACTAAGCAACAGCAGTACTTCCCAGGAAATGCAACCGCCATATWTGCCATATATGCATAYAYAYAYAYACACAYACAYACACACACACACACACACCTATAAACCCTTTCAAAGTAGATCTGTGCTCTGGTCTAACCAGAAAATATTAAAAACATTGTATAAAAAAGCAGATTGTTGCCCATTTAGTATCTGGAAAGCTACCATTCCACTTAAGATTTTCTGCAACACATCACTTTTTCACTTATGCCAACACTAGAGAACAGACCAATACTGTCCCCTAACACAGGAACTGTCTCCTCCCAGCTTAGCCATAAGGATCTCAAATGTTGCATTACTTCTTTTCAGAGGTGTTATTATTTATGCCCTGCATTCAAGTCTGACTGACATGGCTAATCATCTGCAATGTTCTGATTTTAACCACTTTTCACTCTGTGAATTTCAAGAGTGTTGAGGGAAAAGCAGAGTGGGAAATTACTCCTTGACTCAACACGGGTACTGCAAGAACTATTGCTCCCTTGGCACGATAGCCTGAGGAAGGGATTTAAGATTTCATGTTAAACTGTTAAAATTATTTTTCAGGTACTATAACATTTTATATCCTTAAAAGTAGTTTGAATCTCAAACTTTTTRATGGATTAATTCAGCAGTAACATTTTGAAAGTACACATTCCTTCAGAAAGGAGTATTTGAGAAGAGATTACTTGACATCATCTGTATGTACTCTTGCTTAAAACCCAGTCAAGGTGCAACATTTCTGTCAGACTGCACTTTAAGATCTGAAATGTCACTTAGACTTGTCATAAAGGACACATCCAAAAGACATTCTGAAATAGCCTTCTGAAAAATAAAAGGTAAAAAACCCATAGAAAGCCTTGCTGTAAAACACAGAGGGATTCATTGATGGAAGTACAGTTACCTGTAACAGAAAATTCAACCATAACCTCAGTTTTCTACAGTCCTTAGCAAAAGGCTAATTACTGATGTAACAGCAATATCTACAAAGATTAGTCTGCAATAAAATATTCTTCTGTTTTAGGTAATGTACATGCAGTCTTATGTAAAAATGGAAAAGCATATTGCCTCTCAGAAGAGCACAGCACTTCTAATGCAAGCGAGAGAAAACGCATACTACAGAACGGTGGCAAAATCAGCATTAACGAACCAGATGGCTTAGTAGAAGGGCGTCTGAAAACCACAAGGGGTCTTGGACATCATGGAGATCCAGTACTGAAAAAATCTGTTATACCTGTACCTCATACTGTATCTGTTCCTATCGATGACTCCTGTCAATTTCTTATTTTAGCTTCCAGTGGCCTTTGGGAAGTTTTGGATTATGGTGAGGTACTTGCATTAACACTAACAACATTCACTCAGTATTTGAGAGCATATGGATGTATCCAACAAAATGGAACTTCTCTGCACAAGTGTCAGTATTTGATGCCTCTTTCTGAAGACCATTTAAATGACTCAAAGGCTATTAATGAGCTGCAAGATGAAGCAGAGATACTACATTCTAATAAAGATAGTTTTCTTGCTGACTCAAAAGGCAACCTCATAAAAAATGAGCCAATATGTTCCCGGAGGAGCTATCTGCACAGTGAAGATGGAGTTTTTAAAGACGCTGATGACTACAAAAATCAAGCAGATACAGAACCAGGTTCTTTCAGTAATAGTGAAATACATTCACAGGGCAGAGAATCTGGTTCTAGCACACAAAGTGGCTCTGAAGAACTGAAACAGTTTGATGACCAAAAAGTGCATCTATTTAACAGTTTTCAGGGACATTCACAGACTGCAGGGCAAGACAACACAGACTTAGACCTCTTGCACAGAAAGTGTCTAAGTCCCACTGCTGAACAACTGGTGAAGAATGGGCTGGTAATGGAGTCAACAGACACAAAACAGCCTGAAGATGACACAAAAGCATACCTTTCTAATTGCGACTCAGATGCAAAACTGGCAGAAAAAGCAGACTCCAAGCCATTTTCTGACAAAACTGCAAGTTACATTAGTCAACAAACAGTAAAGACTGTACTGACAGTTGGTTCTAAGCCATCACCACAGTCTGAAGAGGACACAGAAGTATACCTGTCTAGCTGTGAATCACCCACTGCAGCAAGTGGCAGTGTTCCCTCTGAGACATTCTACAACAACGCAGCAGGCTACGTAACTGAACAACTGGTCAAGACTGCATTAGCTGCAGGGTCAAGAGATAACATTACTATTTTGATTGTACTTCTAAATGGATGTGATAAAATACCTAATTATGTCAACATTTAAAAATGTATCATAAAATAAATGGAGTGCCACTGTACATACAGCACAAGCTTATATTTAGCTGTGCCATGGAGTTGCTCATAATCATCTTGAATGATGATGCACATAGCCAATTCATTATAAGAAATCAAGCATCTCTGGAACTATGCGAATGCAATAAAAGCTTTTGGAACTTAGAGCAGGAAGAAACACAAATCACAAATCCTTTTTTTAACCACTTTATTCAAACCTGAGCACCTCAATATAAAACTAAACACTGGTGAACTGTCATTTTCCTTGCTAAATCCGGATTACTGCAAATTTAAAATCTGCAYGAATAAGTTTCTGCTATCAGGTCAACATTTAAATAGACTAATTTATCTCTTCTGACACACTTGGTAGATTTCATATAATGAAAATAACTAAAAGAATTAGTGCAATATACTGGACAGACCAAAATAAAATGTACTTTGGAAAACAAAGTTGCGAAGTTCATTACTGACAGACAGCAGTACTTATGTTACAGATACAGGAGCATCATTTATTACTGTTCTAGCCATAAAGGAAGAACTTAGAACCCCCTTTAATTAGAGAGGAAAAAAGTTAGCTTTAAGTAACTGTACATTCTGTATACCTTTAAGCAACTCTTAAATATTACAGAAATTATTAAACAAATGTAGACTACAATGCAGAGTACCCTATTTACAGTACATTAATATCCAAATTTAAAATCAAGTTGAATGTACATAATTGTTAATGCACTATTTATTCCTTGGAGGAGGGGGAAAAAAAACATAAGAATCTAATGGTCAGCAGTGATCAAAACTAAGAAGTCACAGATAGAGTTTTTTGTAGTTTTATTTGAAGAGCTCTTATAGTTTGTAGAGAAAAAGAAAAAAAAAATCCTATGCTGTGAAGCTGAATTTACTGTTTTGCACCTTCTGAACACATTAAAAATGAAGTTAAACTTGATTTAATCACTATTTTCCTTAGATAAACTAATTGGGTTGATAAAATTTACATACAGTGTACCAACTAAAATTCCACTTTCCTGCAAGCACGAGGTTCTTAAAATTGTTAATGCAAATATTTTTTATAATTAAATTATTAAACTATGGAATGTATAACTAAACTGTAAATACCTGCAGAAACAACTGGTTGTATCAATACTGTGAATAAATTTAATCAATTTTTAGACTCTGTTTCTAAAAAGGTTTTAAAGCACAACTGAGAAGTACAAAGAGTCCCAATTCTATTCTTTAGAACAGTAACCAGTATTGGAGCTACAGGAACTGGCCAATTAGGTCCATGGTAAACAGTTCTTCTATATCYCTAATGGCAAGTGATTTTTAAAATCTTTGAACTGAAGCAAGTTTATTCCACTTCCATCTCTCCTCTACTGCTGGAACATTACAGCCAGTGATACATGCACGTTAAAATTAAGGTCAAAAGAAAATTCTGCATCATAAACTTGACTATTATCGTAAGTCTCTTCGCTGTTTGGAAGCTGTACTGGGCCAGGTTAAGCACTCCAACTCCATTGTTATTAACAGTTAGGAAGCAGAAGAATATTCAGAACAGTTTAAAGCAACTGATGTTTTAGTTACTACAACATTGACTCTTGGGTGGTTGAGTGGGTTCAGTGAGGTCTACTCCTCTTCCTCTGGCAGTGTTGGTACCTGCATTCTGTGGTTCATTCTTGGGCAATTTTTTTGCTATAAAATCAACAAGAAATAAGAAATAGTTAAAACTGAGATTCTACTCAGATTAAGTCATTTGGGTACACAACCTGTCAGCGCTTTATTACTCTACAAGAGTATCAGTATAATCACTAAAAAATCTGAATTGAGACAGTCTGTTGGTAATAAAAGTTAGGACATTTAACATCTTAATGATTAACTACATTATATGATTTTCAAGAATGAAAATACACTTGTAACTTGAACAGCATCCACCCAGATGTGCTATGGTAGTAAATGACTTTCTTGGAAAGTATAGAACAAGCTGTAAGATCAGAATGTTAGGGCTAAAAATACTAGAAGAATGAAAAGGGGCAAAATGGACAGAGATGGCTCTAACTTTAAAGAAATTTGACTATCTAGTCAGAACACATATTTGCATACAACATATAAAATGGCCCTCTACTCCATCTCTCTCCTCTTTTTCCAAGATGTCCTCTCCCCCTCAGCTATGAGTTAACTGACTGCAATTGTTTGTCATCCTTGTAGCTCCAAGGTACCTTCTCCATCCTGACATGAAGAAAAGAAAGCAAAAGAGAACACCACACCTTTTTTTTTTTTTTTAACCTTTCCTGAGCAGTAGCTCTTTCTAGCATTTTTTTTAACGGACAGAAACGTAAGTTCTACATTACAGGACCTGGAAAGGAAGGACTTCCTTAGGGCAGACTCCCAGGTTCCCAGGAACCCATAACTATTCCTGCTCTACAATTTGGCTGCATGTATCAGACTGAGGTAATTACAGTGGCCAGCTTAGAGAGTGACTTTTCCCAAAAGGAATGAAATTGAAGTATAAGAATAAGCAGCAGTAAGACTAATACAATACACGAGATGAACTCAGCTAATTGAAACTCAGAGTACACGATAAAAAGATGCACGCTCAGATGGTACAAGGGACATAGCAACAGCAGAATAATGCCTTCAGAGTACTGCTGTTCTGGATTCCAAAGCCAGATTTTTTAACTGGAAATTTTACACAAGCCTAAAGCAGTCAATATGCAGTGACTGTAGCTTACATCCCTCTCTTTTGTCCATGTTCTCATTTTTAATTTTCTCCTATTTTTGAAGATCTCTATATATAGTCCTCAAAACTGCATCCATGCTGTGCAAAAGGCCATCCTGAATATCTCATTTTGGGGATGCATTTCTCATGTTTAACAACTATTTAAAATGCACCTGCACTGTAACTGAGCATTTCTGTATCATTAAATAACAGCCTGCCTCAAACATTTATGACAAAAATATACAGTTTCTACTCAGTTTTGGGTATTCTTTTTGAAGTATTTATGGTTAATATTAAGCAATTACTTGTTCTAAGATGTTACTATATTGGTAATTTAATCTAYATCTGATGGAAACTTGAAACAGACAACAAATTGCCTTTTGCTTTATTGGTTAGAAAAGATGAAGGTACAAGCTATTTAGAAACACTTAGTTTTGACAGCAATGATGCTGTCTGACATCTGTCCCACTTCTTTTGATGAAATTGTGGTGCAAATTGTTAAACAGATTAATATGATTATTTTACACTATATGTTAATATCTGCCAGTAGCAGAGCCACTACTGCGATTAAAGTTATTACTAAATAGGGCAATGGGCCAACTTACAAACACATCCCTTCTTTTTCTGCTGCTTTCATATTTATCATTAATAATGAAATGCAACTTTGTATGCATCAATATAATTCACAAGATGTTGAAGTTCTATAGGGTTGATACAGTGCTGATACAATGCATATTGTATATCACGTCTATTTCTAAGCTAGGGCTAAAAATATGTTAATACATTTACTTTTCACATGAATGGTGCTTCTACTTGAAGCATCAAGTTTAAACACATATACTCATCTTTGACTGAGTAAAGTTCTTTACGGTTACCTATACCACGGGAAAATTATTTTTTACCTCAGTATGTAACAACAATTATATCTTAAACATGAAACATGGGACTGAAACACGTAGACTGAACTTCCTTAATAGAATTTGAAGGTAATCTTACTTAGTTTTTCCAAATTAGTCTAAGAATATACCTAAATTCTGGAAAACTCTGCTTCAAATAAGTTTATCTGAATATTTAAAAAGATCTGAAAGGACAAAAAAAAAAAAAAAAAGCTTCAGTGCCACAGGAGGAGAAAGACTAAGTGAAAAAGTAAAAGAGTTTTACTTTTTTAAAAAGAACTGTACTCATAGCATGAATCTCAGGAAAACAATTTCCCTAAGCCGCAATTTTGTTCTTAAACTCACCAATTGCCATGAAAATTTCATTTACATTCATAGATGTTTTGGCAGATGTCTCCATGAACAATAAGCTGTTGTCATCTGCATAAGCCTGTGCTTCCTAAAAGTTAAAATGAAAATGCGTTATTTTTTTTTCAATCATACAATTAGTACATACAGTACTTTTACTGCTACTAATTGAATAAATTATTCATGTCAAATGTCAAACTTAATTTCTTACTCAAAAAAGTCCATTACTACATATAGTTTGTACATGCTACTGAAAGATCTATTTCTATACAACACAGTCAGTCTCAGTTCACGTTTATATTTAACAGCATGACCTCCACAACAAGTAGTCAGCCTACACATATAAGCTACTCCAACGAAAAGCTGTTTTATAAACAGAGTTTATCCATACATACCTGGAAATCCACAGCTCTTTTGTTAGCTAGATCAGCTTTGTTTCCTGCTAAAGCTATTACAATGTTAGGACTTGCTTGCCGCTGAAGTTCTTTGACCCAATTTTTCGCTCTGGCAAAGGATTCCTGTTAATGATTGCAAAGTGATGCAACTGAGTTTTAGGATCCTTTTGTACTCGATTATCCCAATCTTTGCTATTTGTACTTTAAGCAAGAAACCAATTAATACAAGACTGCAACCATTGTCCAAAGGCAAATTCCAACTTGCCAAGTGAGTTTTTTTAAGTAAAACATGTGCTTAGTTGGGACAATGTAGGAGATGTTTTTCTCCAATGTAGTGGGAGAAAAAGTAACTAAAGACAAGAGGACTTTTATGTAGACAGCATAAGGAGGGAGAAATGGTTTAAGAGAGAAAATGGGGATTTTAATTTCTCMCCCAGAAGAATCAAGATTATAAGCAGCTATGCTGAAAAAGTCTGAAATATTTTATAATTACCGAGTGCATTATGGCACAGGGTTTGGGAGTTATAGCTTTTAAGTCTCATCCTGCTGAAAGAAAACTGTATCAAAGACCTTATTAAACTTATCTGACCTAGTGTTCAAATAAAAGATAAGCCTAATATTTGGTCTCAATGGTTTGTGCTACATTTCCATTCCCTACCTGTAACTTGTAACAACAATAAGATATTAGTGTTTTCCAGTATCAATTGCACCAGCAGTATAGTGAGAGAAGTAGCACACTTCAACGGATTTAATTCTTTTTCAAAAGAATTTTCTCTAGAAAATGCTTTTCAAATCATTGATTTATAGACTGTACAAGGTCCTGCAGAATATAGCACCTTTAAAGTTCTACCAGTTAAGAATGAAATGCACAATGGTCCACCAATGCAACTGTTAAGCATAGTTCAGCCTCCAAAAGCACGTGAATCTCTCCTTTAATCTAATGAAATATAAAGCTTCGTTGTATCAACAGAGATCAAAGGAAAGCTGTATTGCTTATAGCTGTATAAGTATTTTTATTARTAAGAAGTATCTCATTTGTGATATCATAACCTAGTTAAACTATGCTTTGACAGTTACTAATGGATACATTACTATCACTTATTATTGGCTCAGAGCTAACTAGTTCTTATGGGACATACTTCTATTGAAGAAAAGGATATGCTTCACAGTGGACTGAAAATCTAACTGATCATAAATCAGTTCTACTCTTTCATTCTTTTTTGGCATTTTGCTCCCAAATAATGAGATATACTGCTTGCTCAAAAATACAAGTTTTCTGTGTAGAAAATTGTCACTTAATACACAGACTGCATTTAAAAAGGTTTGTTAGTTTGTTACAGCACAATAAAACCTCAGTCACTTTCAGCAGAAGTTAAAAATACTTTCAAGTGTTAAACCTGCCAAGTCCCATAGGCAGTTTCAGTGGCTCTACAGCCATAACTCCCCAACAGTTATATTAATTCTTTCATTTCAATATGAAAGAGACAACAAGAAGAATGAGAAACTGCTAAAAGCACAAAAGAATCCTGGAGACTGCAATTTGGCCAAAAAAAGGTTTCTAGCCATAATTTAACAATGCAYAGGTCACTACGAAATCATGAACTGATTCACACAAGGCAGTGAAAGAATCGGTTAGAGAATGCAAATCGAGTCCAGTAACTTCTAGATCCCTTTTTGTTTGTATAGCGTACTTACCTCATTTGTGATGTCGTATACAACTATAGCTGCTTGCGCTCCTCTGTAGTACATGGGTGCTAAACTGTGATATCGCTCTTGCCCAGCTGTATCCCAAATTTCAAATTTTACCGTCGTATCATCAAGACACACAGTCTGGGTTAGAAAAGCAGCTATAAGAAAGACAGAGGTGCTGAAAACACTCTGCTTATACTTGTATACTCAGATAAAATTAATTTCAAAGATGTATCAACTATGATTTCCTTAGACACTTAAAGCCTATTATTAAAATATAATGGCTCTGAAGCTGCTAAAAGTATTAGCTGCTACAGAATAATTCTGATCTATATAGAACAGCTTTTGGGACAACCAGTCTTTTCTCAAGTTAAAGATAAAAAAATAATTGGGAAGAATAAACTTTTCTTAATAGTGAATCTGATCAACACAAGCCTTCTCTTAAGTCTTCTAGACACACTTCATAGAGGCAATAGATTATACAGACAACCACAGCATCCTGCCACACTATATTCCAATAGCTCAGATATTCACAGTTCTACACTGTACTTACATTCTGTGAATATGTTAAAAGTCTCAATTTTCAGCTCACAATTCCATCTTAGTTAAGATTGGAAGTAAGAATCACTTCTCAAAAGCTCTTGCTTTTAAAGCAGCCATACAATTGTATTTTTCACTTTGCAAGTCATCTCAAGAGAACCCGCATCCATTGCCATGACAGCTGAAGGCATTTATCTACCTAAATGTCATTATCCTAAATGATGATGATATAATTATAGAAAACAGTAGAGTAATTGATATCAAGTGTTCAGAAAGTTACTAATAAATTTCTTCCCTTCAGATTAAAGTTATATATTAGAAATATGGAGGGGAGTATCCATACAATATAGAAATCCATATTATCAGCAGTAAGCTATAGTCAAGAATTTTTTTGGAGAAAACACTGAAAAGCAAGGAGGTTTCCTTCTACTACGCTTTTTTAAGCGCTCCTAGTTTTTACAGTTATGTTTTCTACTTCAACTATTCAAATTTGAAAAAGGCAAAAATCTGTTGTGGTAATCTGACAAGCTGTCTTGATTACCTGCTCCGTGAAGTTAGTAACATGTTTGCCCAGATCTCGTATACCCCATACAACAGGAAGTGCTACAGTTTCAAGAATTTAGATGGAAATTTAGAGCAATTCAGCATAAATGCTTGGAGTTGTTTTTCCAGTCATGCTACACATTTAGTGAAATAATACTGTAGATCGGCTTGCCATTCTATGAAAAATTAAGAAAATTATTTTTAGTACCTTCTCCTTTGATAAAATGCTAAGAAAAGTCTCCTGCTTTACCAAACTGGATCTCATCAGCAAGCATACTGACAGACTGTAGCAGATTTAAACAAATGTTGGAAGTTGCAATGACCCATAATCCAGGCACGCCTGGGATATCACCCAGCCCACACACTCCAAGACATTATAGCCTATGAATCATTTCTAAACTGCTGCAACTTTCAGTCCAACTTATTACAGTAAACCAAAGCAAGCCAATCTTGCTCTACAAATGAAACTGTAACTACCATCCAGGAACTGACTAGCAAGTGGTCAGATGTTCCTTCATCAGGGGTATTAGCGTCCATCAGAGAGATGAACAGAAAGGCTGGAGAAGAGAAAAGCTTTGATGCTCTTAAAGCACTAACTCTCTCCAAATGCTAAGTATCCAAGCACTGGTAAAATAGGCTGCTCTTGGCAGTTCCTTAATCCAGTCGAGTATCAGAATAAAAAAATAAAAAACCCAACATGCTGCATCAAAGTAAGAGTTTCCTTCTTAAAACCAGCTCAATACCAAATTCCTCCAGGGCAGAGATGAGACGTTAAAAAAAATGAAATTTGAAATTCGTACAGATATTCCCTTCAGTGGAAGAATGTACCTACACTCCATATATGAAGGGATGTATTCAGAAAGAAAATTAAAACAAGGGATTTATTCTTTGCAATCCTTTTGCTTTCCCTGAAAGGAATCTTTCAACCACCACAGAAATGCCTGTAACTAACTTATGTAAACAAAATAGCTTCCTTTTATCTCACAAGGCCATAGTTAATTGATAACTAATTGATTAACTGTGTTAATTATCTGAAACCCAATTAACCTTACTAGCCATACTTTTGTTAAGCCATTTGCAAGCATTGCTACACTAGTCCAAAGTGGCAAAGTCTAGGTATCATACACACCATCATCACATYGTCAGCGTGTCTGCCTCTAACTGCACTCTCTTCTGGAAGAGATTTTATTCAGATTCACAATGCACATAAGCTCCTCTTTGTTCAAAGGCCCTTCTGTATACAAAGAAAATTATACCTTAAACAAGCTATAGAATTAACTACTTTCTCTAAACAAAAACAGTTTGAGCCCCAGTATTGCTGTATTTATTATTTCTAAGCTGTGTATCAGGGCATTCCCTTGTTTTCGTTTTATGTAAAAGAGGGGTATAAGTTAATATGGAGTTTATCATAAGCTGTATATATCTTAACTTGGACTTAAAGTTCTCATTTAAGCTTTATATAGCTTTTAAACAGTGTTTAGACTATCCCTTATTCTATCCAGATACCAAAACACATAAACAAACAAAACCCCAGAAGTTAAATGAATCTGAGAACTGAAATTTTACAAAGGATTTGAAAGAACTTGAACGTTCTTTTCTCCCCCCCCCMAAAAAAGAAAAGAAATAGGAAAATTAATTTTCTATAGATCTTTGGGAATGCTTTCCATATTACCACATTGCAATATGAAATTATATACAGAAGCCTTTCACACCAATACCTACCCTAAAGCCACTGTAAGAGGCACCTAGCCAAAAATGAGCTCTATTAAGAGACTGCTAAGAGAGAAAAGTGGTTCTCCCATTTATGCTGAGATATACAAAATAAATACACCAACTCTAACAACTAGATGCAAAAAAGACGCAATAAAGTTCAGCCTGTCCTTTTTATTTTTGTGACCTTTGCAGATCCTTATATTTCAACAACTGTTCATGCGTAAAGACACACACAGACGACTGAAAGGGCTTCACATAAATATTACAATGGAACACAGACTCATTCATGCAAGCAGTAACAGGGACTGCTAGAGATCATTAACCAATCTATAAAAAAMCTGTATCTTTAAGTCTCTACACTAATAGGTGGTTTTAAGGGAAGTTCAAATGTAACCAAGAAGGAATACAGATCAGAAAGCACAAATAGTTTCAACACTTCAGATAACAGAAGGAAGCTTTCAATGAAAAAAATAATTACAACAGAACAAGTAAGTCTGTTTACTATTATATGGGAATTTTTTTTGCCTTCCAGTAGACAGCACGTGTTTTGTTTGCTGCTATAAAACATAAAAACAGCACATTTAATCCTTTGGTTATTAATAAAAAAAAGAACATCTAAAAATATATCAAGCTCTCCCAATCCAAAAGCAAAGTCAAGCTATATAAATGGCAATACAACCTTTTTGGAAGGTGAAGTACGGTTTTCATAGAAACCTAGTCATGAAGAAGCAAACAGCACCATTAAAATAGCTACACATCCATCCATAAAATTTAACATCTATCAATCCCAGTTTTCAAAGCTATGCAATTCAAATATACATTTACTTTCTCCATGTGACACGAATGTTTGCTACAACTCTGTGCCAACTACAACCTTACATAGTTACAGCTCTCAATTAGAGACACAGGTCTCAGATTTAATCCTTGTTGACACTATCCCAGAAGTGACATTACATTCAAGGTTGTCAATGGCAAGGACAATACGAAGTCAACGTGAAACAAATTAACAGGATATTTTTCTCACCTCCAATAGTACTTTCTTGAAACTCATGAAACTGTCCCTTTACAAATCGAAGCACCAAACTTGATTTGCCAACTGCAGACTCTCCTAGAAGTACTAGTTTGAACTGGCAAATTTTATTTCCAGCATTCGGCCCATTGGGTCTTGTTGCTCCTCGGTTAGCCATGCCTAAATTAGAAAGAAGTCTTTTGTTTCAAATTCTTGAAAGCAAATTCCAGGATGCAAAACTCAGCAGTGCTTCTGCTAGTAAYAACCTGTTTATAAAAAGATAGTGCGTGGTATTAGATTTACAAACCAAGTAAGAAAAATGTAAATCACCAATGCAACATGGATTACATATAACTAGTCCTTATATTTACCAAAATCAATGGCCCAGTGTATGGCTACTACCACTGTGAAGAATTAGTGATCTTCTCGCATACCTAGTCTTCCTATTAGATCTTCTAATTAGGACATTAAAGTCCAAATATTGTTTTCTCTTGCAAGACTTCAGTCTCTTATTTCATAACAAACCAAAATTAAAATAAAACAGCACAACAGATTTAGCCTTGCAAGTTATTGCTAAAATCTCAAGTGAGATTTCTTTTTTTCAGAATTTTACTAATTGAGTAATACTTGATTACTCAGAAATTAGCACCAGTAAATTTAACAAAAAAAGAAAAAAATCTTGGGGCAAACTGGGAAACTGAGTCACCATATCAAGTTCTTTGCAAGTGTTTTATCAATTCACTTCTATCTGTGCATTAAAATGCATTCTTCTTAAATAAAACAGTACAGAAGATCTTGATGTACAAATCATTAATACCTTTTCTAGTTAACAAACATTCTGAGAAGCAAAACTGCAAAGCCTTTCACAAGCAGAAAACTGAACTGCCTTCAGAGTAGCAGGAAATCCAGATCATTTTGTGTAAGCCACTAGAAGACTAACAAATGGTTATAAATTGGTATTTCTAACACATGTCCTAGCAGATCAGTATTCACAACTGAAATCTTTGTTAATAATGGATGCTACCAGCATATTCCTTGGCCTATCTCCTCAACTTGCAAGCTACTTCAAAAAAACTCAGAATGTGTTTGTATGCACAGGGAAGCCTACAGCCTCTGCTAGCCTCACATCTTAGCCTAAGATGTATGTTTCTCCACGCTTAACAGTACAGATGAAGTCTTTCATAGATAGATACTGCTGTATGAAATACTGGCATAATATTGCCTGTCTAGCTTTTCTGTATTCCCTCTACTCTCACTTCCCAAAATAAAATTCCAAGAGATTCCATAGGAAATATACCTAAATGATGGTCAACCAATTCTGTGTGAAAAAGATATTTCCGTACTTAATTTTAAGTTGTTAAAAAACAACCTAAAACTTTGTCCTACTACAGCAGGCTAACTACTTGAATTAAGTGCACTTGTTGAGGATATGGTTGTCTAGTATCCAAGACACAAGAAAGTCTAGAGCACATTTTCCTAGTGTAGAATATAGCTTTAATGTTGCAAAAATGTAAGCAAATATACTGTCAAACAGCTTCTTGCTCTTTCTTCCTTACATTTTGAATGAAGCAATAGCTTCAATCATTAGCCATCTCCCTGTTTCAAACCATTAACACGTAACTATCAGGGACTTGAGGATTTCAGTTTACTACTTACCCATGCAACAACTAGCTTGCACACTAATCCTCCATGCCTCTTACCAACTACCCTTTTGTAAATTTAACCCAAATCTTGCACAATTAATGGAAGAATCTCCTGTTCTGCAGAGTGCTTCATACTAGGAAAAAACTATTATCCAATAAAATACTCCCTTAACTCCTGATTTCCATACATTAAGTCTGAAAACCAACAAAACAGCTAAATTGGTACCTTCTTTCTCAGTATAAAAAGAATCTGAATATAGGTATTACAAAGAAAATATTTTCCAGGGTCTTAAAGATATTTTTATTCTCTTATGTTGCTCCTTTTCCCATACCTCAAAATAATTTAGCATCTTCCAGGAAGAATAATCCAATCTTGTATTCATCCCTGTCTGTCCTKAGTTTCTGTCCTGTTTGACAATTATGATATCATTAAATCAACAGAATTCTTTATTTCAATATTGCAACATAATCAAAATACATATTTTTAGATAAGATCTAATTGTAGATATATATTCTCACAAATACAAGGAAGAAAAAGCATGGCACAGACTTTCAGAGGCTGTTTTGCCTCTAACTTTCTTTCACTAACACTATTATCAACTACTATGATAATTACACATTTGAATTCTTTCCCATTAATTTAAAAGTTAAGACTTCCTATCCTTATGGCATTAAAAAGAACTGGTGCACAGTTAGCACATTGGTTCTCATGCAAGATCTCTTTTTTTTTTCCCATGTACTAGTGAGAAGTTGAAGCAATTTGGACAAAAATGGATGATTGACAACAGTTAATCTCTCCCTAATTACACTACAGGAAATAAAACAGCAAGGTATAGCCAAAATAGAGGCAGCTCACAATACTGTTAGTCATTTGTTTCTCTCTAGATTTTGGAAGAGGAAGGCAGGTAATCATTCAAGTTATTTCTGTTTTAAAATAAAAATACTTCTGCTTGCACTGCAACATTCTAATGTGTTTGGAAAATCATGAAATAATGTAAAAACCTTCATCTTAATTCATCTTCTTCTAGACTTTACAGCATTAAGAGTGACAATGTACGAGTTAAATCCAATGACCAAGGGGATTAGCACAGTTTGTGAGCAAGTGACTTTTAGAGGTTGCGCGGTGAGGAAATCTATTCACCACAGTGGTTACTCTGTGGCTACTTTTTTTGCTTGCTTTGTGTTTACTGTACAAACTACTACTAACAAAAGCAGGCATACTAGAAAAGCAGTCAAGATTGATTTAATTCACATAGCATCTGTTCATTTCAGTTGGCCATTTACAACCTTTAGTAATTCAGATTATGCATCACCTAAACAGTTGAAACAGGTTGTTAAGACAGTATCTAATTCAACTTTGGTAATCGGGCCAGTCTACAGAAGAGGTTTATCTGAAAAACTTTAAGTTTACAGCTTTATAACACCCCTCATCCTTCAATCAACCTAAATACATAGCCATCACATATGAAATTAATCAGTTTTCAAGTCAATAGCAATCGTGCTCCCTGCAAAACCATCAAGTCCTGGAAGCATACTGCAAACATCCTTCATTTAACAGTAACATGAATATATCTAATAACTTAATGCTAAGAACTACCACAATCATACTACCCACTTTTTAACAGATTTGGATAAAAAATGCACACCTGAATACCCAGTAAAGCATACACACCTGATTTTCGATAAATAGAAAATTAACCATCACCTTCTACAAGCCTAAGTGGAAATCATCATGTTTCGAGTTTCGGATCATACTGAAACTGTTCTGTAAGTGTGGAACACAACAGAATCCAAGTATGAAAAGAGATGAATAAAAAGAATTTCTTAACTTGAAGAAAAGTAGCACTATAGTTTGACATAYAGCCATTACAAAACACTGCTGGTGTGTGTGATGTTTTTCTTTCCTTTTAAGATTTATGTGCTGAATGTAACACCTCACAGACTGAAAAGTAGCCTTCAATGCTTATCAATGTCTATAAGTACCTGAAGGAATAGTGTCAAGCGGATGGGGACAAACTCTTTTCAGTTGTCCCCTGTGACAGGACAAGAGGCAATGGGCAGAAATTGAACCACAGGAAGTTCTGCCTGACCATGAGGGGGAATTTCTTCACTGTGAGAGTGACAGAGCACTGGAACAGGTTGCCCAGAGAGGTTGTGGAGTCTCCTTCTCTGGAGATCTTCAAGGCCCGCCTGGATGCAACCCTGTCTAACAYGCTCTAGGTGACCCTGCTTGAGCAGGGGGGTTGGACTAGATGATCTCCAGAGGTCYCTTCCAACCTCAACCATTCTGTGATTCTATGAATGCTACAGACCCCATACAAACTCCTAGCCTCATTTGTTCTCCATTTCCTTAGGTCACATGTAAAATACTAGCCCTGGGAACCATTAAAAAAAAAAATCATGTAGAAGAGAGGGAAACCACTTTCAGTACCCCAAACAAACAAACTGTAAATACAAGTCTTTTCTGACATATGGCCTTTCAAAACAATTCTGAATATTCTGAATGCTTAACAGTTGTACCTATTTCTTACACTAAGCTTTGATGAAAATCTCCAGGAAAAGATCTAGTATCCCCTCAAGTTTCATATCCTGAATAATCTTTGTAATTTATTGATAGTTTTGGAATACTTGAACGAAAACCTTCGCAAGACATTTTTAATTCATTTACACAAAAGCAAATAGAAAACAGTTTGATCTGAATAAAACTTTTAAATGTGTATGTCARGAATTAATGTAAAGAAATGACTTATATAAGCATATTTTCCTGCTGAGGAAAATATTTCAATTTCTGAAGGTTTTCAATATAACATGCATAATTTCATAGATGAATGGCTTCATATGTATAGAAATGACAGATTTTCCTACTTTTACGGAGTATTATACAAGATTATATACTAGTAAGCAAAGATCATTTTGAATTCTTGGGCACTATAACAATAACACAAAGGGACCTTCTGTCAAGTAGGAACTTTCACTTTTGATTAGCCCCCCAGCATGATAGCAGCTCTATGCCTGAACACCAGAAGAACAAAGTTCAGGGCTTATTACTAGGAAAGTACTCCTGTTAATCCTATCTAGTGATCTAATAGATGCTGAGTTTATTCTCTTATCATCCCTTTAGAAAAGAAACTTATGCTGCTAGGTAATATTTGTTAAGTTTCATTTATAAGAGAAGGAAGTGTTTTCATAACTATTTTATTAGAACATCATGTGATTTTTCTCATGTTTGAAGATGAAAAAAATTCATCAATCCTTACCAATCTCTACAACTCCACGATTCAGTGAGATAATTCATAAATTGAATCTATTCAGTCATGTAAGTGTTCAAATCAGTGCCTATTTTAAACTACAAGAAAGTTAATATACAAGAATCAAAATATCATTAGTTACAAAAGCAGGCCTACCAATGGGATTAAGACAGCTAACAGCGTTCCTTTAGTGAATGAATTCTGTATTACCAAATACAAAGGCAACAAAAGAAATTAATGACAACAAATTTAAAACTGAAACACACCATCATTTAAATATTTTGATATTTCATAGYCAATGACAAATGTTTTTTCCTATGAACATAATTTAACATCATAGTAATTTCTAATAACTTTGTCATACTTTGTGACCAGAGTCAGAAGTATAAAATGCAGATCAGTAAAAAACAGACTCTAAACAACTATGTAATTCAGGGATAAAGTATATTAGATACAAACACACTTTCAAGTTTTAAATAACTTGCAAATTAGAACAGATAAACGACTGCTTCTGGCTGACTGTATTTGAAATCCAATGTTATGTGACTATTTTGGACACTGTCAACACTGAGGTTAAAGCCATTACCTGCTTCRAATTAGTTTGTACTGAACTAGCTTGAGTATTTTATACAGCAGCATCTAAATAAAATTATGTAGTAGGCAGTCCTACCAGCCAGTTTTTTGTTATTCTGTTCTCAAGTTGACAAAATTAGCATGGTATTGTAGCATTCAAGATAGTAACAGTCACAATTATCAAAACATTTGCCACTTTATATTGAAACATAATGAAATAGTATGTTAAACAAGTGAATCAACAGTAGAAGAAACTCATGACCTTCCAATTAAAAATAATAGTCATCCTGTAAGTTCACATGAACAATATATATTATTAACTGCTTTGAGATAAACTAGCTTATCATACCGGAAATGCAAGTAATGATGACTCTATTATCATGGTCTCTAACSACCTCATTTCAGTTAACATTCATATTCTGTTGACATTTCTTATAATAAGGCAAAAAAAAAAAATCACAGATGAGTAAATTATCCTTCCTGCAACTCTAAGAAATCACCCCCAAATCAGAAAAAAACAAGAATGCCATGCTTTTTATTTGCTCTGAGTGGCACCTGGACAGAGCTGATTAATTTCAGCTTAACTGTTCAGTCTCTCTTTTCCATTCCTAGGCTGAGAGAAGTTAAAAAAAATAAAAAGGCAAAAGATTTAAAAAAAATGCTGAGGGACTCATTTTGTCTTTCATCTCTAAAAGATACCAGAGCATAGGTTTGTCTCTCTACCACACTACAGCTTTATCCCTAGCACCAACCAAGCCTTAGGTACAAGTGTATATAGGCCAGGCCTGTCTTTGGGAGTAAGTGGAGAGAGGGGTCTGCCGAGTCTCATTCAGGATTCCCCGCATAGCCACACGTGGTCACGGTATTTTCCTTCCCACCTTATTCATCGTCTCTCTCCGGATCATGGGYAGAAAAGAGGTACCCACCCTCACCTTCTCCATCGCACACTGGACTAGAAAGATACGCCCCTTCCCTTACAGGAGAACTAAGTAGTAGTAACTCACTGCAGAAGCGTCCACACACACAGGGAGGGTCCTCATTCCCTTCTGCCCCGCTTCTTGCTGTGATTCTGAGCCCAGATCCTCCAACCCCTGCTGCCGCCTTACCTCCCCCGCGGCTCCCTTCCAGCCACAAGCAGAGGAATAAGGGGAAGTGGGAGAATCGGGGGCGCCATTTTGAGACGGGAAAAACGAGACCAGCCTCTCCCCTCCGCCCGCGGGGCTGCCCACCGCACCGCAGCCCGCACCGCGGCCCAACACTCTCGCACCGCCCGGCGGCGGCGCGCACCCAGGCTGCCACCGGGGGTTGTGGCGCACGGAGAAGAGCGATGCGAACAACGGCCCGTCCCCCGAGACCCGCGCGGGCCCCGCCGCCCCCCGAGCGGCCCCCTGCCGCGCACGCCCGCCGCCGCCTCCTCACCTGGCCGGGCCGCGGCGGCCGCGCGCGCGGGGGGGAGGGAGGGGAGCCGGATAGCGGCGTCTCTGTCTCTGCAGCAGGGCTGAAGGGCGATCCTGGGCCGGGGAGGGGAAGGAGGGAAGAGAAGGAGAGGCGGCTCCCCGCGGGGCGCAGGAGCGGCTTGGGGCGGAGGCGCTGCCGTGCCTCGCCCGCGCCGCCGCCAGCTTCCGCCCCTTCCTCGGCCCGGACCAAAACACACGCACTTCCGCCGCCGCCGCCACGTCACGGCCCGCACGCGAGAGGCGCTTCCGGTTCGCCCGCGCGTCACGTGGCCGTCCCCGCTCTTCCCTTCTTTTCGTGTCCTCCCTCCGCTCCCGGGCTGTTACCACGGCAACGCCGAAGGGCTGAGACCCGCCCCCAGCAGTCGCCGTCGCGTGCCAGTGCACGCGGGGGCCTATGAGAGAGGCGCGAGGAGGGCTCGCCCCGCCCCGCTGCGCCAACGGCCAGTGCCGCGGTGGCGGCGGCCGCGCCGGGCGCGGGGGGGTCGGTACTGGCCGGGCGGGAAGGACGTGCCCGCCGGGGGGAGTCGGGCCTTCGTTTTGCAGGGAATGCCTAATGTCCTGGTCTCCTAAATATTAAGGAACAGAGTCACTGAGAACAACCAAGAGTGCTAGATGCCTGTCTGGCAGACAGAGCAAGCAGAGTGTGGCATGATGTGGCCACTGAGGGATGTGGGCTGGATTCCCTGCCCCGGTTCAGTGCTTTAAAAGGACCAAAGCCCTCAACAAAACTAGCTGAGAAAAGGAAGTACACAGGAAAAATCTGAATTACAACTGAGAATCTGCTTAACACTTCAATCAAGCAGTTACTGCTAAGTTTTCAGGACAGGATCAATACCGGGACAGTGCTAAAACAGAGGAGAATAGGCTGACAAGGGCAAAGAGTCTTCATTGCTCTAGATGTAAATGTCACAATACATGCAAATTTTGGATCATACACCTGACACAGGAGATTGCAGTACATGTGTGATTTTTGTTCTGTATTGTCAGTGCATTGTGCCTACTGTAATCCTGCATGCATTTTTGATGTCTATAACTGAGGAAGGATGTAGAAAAATCAGAGAGAATTCTGGAAAAGCCTATATGAATGATTAGAAGACTGGAAAACTTCCCTAATGGTGAACGATGAGTCCAATCTACCAACCTCATACAAGAGAAAGATAAGGCACACTTGGTCACAAATTACAAGCAGGCAAACAAAACAGTTATAATAAATAACAATAATAAATAACAAAACAGTTATAATAAATGTGTCTCTAATCTTGCAGGTTTAATAAGGTCTGATGGTTGGCATTCCAACAAGCAAGCCAAAAGCAGAACTGGGAAGAAGTTTAGTAAGTTTATCAGTTATGATACTTAATCATTGGTAGAATCTCATAAAGATTGTTTAGATTCTCTATCATTGGAAATGTTAAGATTGTATGTTGATGTCCTCTCAAAATACGCTTTTGTTCAACCACATGTTAAGTTGAACCAAAAATTAAATAAGCGAAATTAGGGAAAGCCTATGGCCTTTGTTATATTGGAACCGAGGCTCCATTATGGCAGTGGTTCATTTGACCTTAAAATACATGACTTTAATCTCTGTTGTCCAGTTAGCCCTTCTGCCAGTGCAGTATTATCTTCTTCTCCTGTTGTTGCTGCTACTTTAGAAGTATACTGAAAGCAGAACGGTTAAATTAATCATGTTTTTTACGATCTCCACTCTTTAGTGTTGCCTTAGAAATTCTTCACTTTTTGTAAAATATTGTGACTGATCATATTCTGGTATGAGAGGAGAATAAATCTTATCTTGCTCTGTTTTTGTTTCCTTCTTTTGTCTTTGTGTAACTTCCCTGATACGGGCACATCAATATTTTTGAAGTTACTGGAATTCAAAAATGCATTCCCTTTTATCTTCTTCCATTCTCCTTTTCCATGTGCTTTTCCATTGTTAATTGAGTGGTTGCATCCTGAGAGTAAGAATTTTATCACCCTCCTTCACTGCCCTAAGTAAAACCTAAGCTTTTTGTAAGGCAAGTATATAACAGGAAAAAAAAAAGATTTTTGAGTCCACTATTGATATAAAATGCCAGACTCCCCACTTCTATTACAAAGAWTTTTTTTCCAGAAGAATATGTTTGAAAGCATGCAAGTTTTCTGAGCTTGAATTTTGCAATAAGAATGGCCTTTAGAATGTCAGTAGCAGGTGCTCTTTAAATGATGCAATTAAATCCTGATTTAATGCACTGTTTTCACACTAACCCTTTGTTTCCCATACATTCAGCTGGACTGAATGGATGGGATTTGCTGATCAAAACATCAGAACCTTGATAAACAGAGACATTTTTTGTTATTTACGTGAACAGTTTTGGATGGAAAAAYGTGAATATTACACTGTGACTCTAGAACAGCGTGAACTTAAATTCAATTTAGAAATCAAAAGCTCATGTGGTGTTTTGCATTTCACTTAATCAAATGAAGAGCTACTCATGGAAAGTATGGTCCTACTTCCTTTCCATTCCCAGCTGCAAGCTTGTACCTCATGGGAGCTTGAGGCAGCAGACTAAGTTGAAAAATAATTCACCCAAAGAAATATTTTTTCTTCTGTTGGTTGGATTTCAGGTAAGTTGCAGTAGGTCTTTTTTTGCTGAAACTGCTAGGATGAATGCAAATCTCATATTCTTTTTTTTTCTGGAACTATATAGACACTCCATGCATTGGATTATGTGCTGGATGCACCCTGAGATACCAGACTCTGTAAGGGCAGAATACTAGTATGTTGCTAGAAAGTGTGTGTGTATGTAACAAGCACAAAGTTCCTGCTGCGTAATTGATTCCGTGACTACAATGCAGAGCCATAGTCTCTTTCCTTCTCTGTGAAACCTCAAATCGTTCTCAGCTGGTTGAAGCAAACAGAAATGAAGGCTCACTGTAAATGCCTGAGGTACAGGCAGGAGAGCATGAGGCAGTAATCACATGAGTGAGTTTCATTTACAGTATTTTGGAATTGACAGATCCATGAACACTAGTGGTGAAGATAAGTTTCTTCTGTTGTAGCCTGGACAAAATAACATTTAAAAAAAGGGTCTGAAGTCACTAGGATAGCCATTCCAGTGATCATATTTTAGTATGTTACATAATCTTGGCTCATACATCACTGTTAAAACAAGAGGAGTGAAATTTTGCTGTGGATGACATTAACAAAAAAATTATGTTGTTACTGGGTCATAATTTCACCAAATGGATTTCCATCTATTTTAGTATTTCTTCCAAGAGTTTAATAGAATGTTCTGTTCAGTTTTTCTGTGTTAAAAGTCTAACCCCAGCTATATCATAATAAATGGAAGTTGACTTTAGAGGATGTGCAGAATCTCTTTTTTCCTGTTGAATTTCTTTCTTGATTTCACCTCACCAATTTCATTCATGTGTTCATCTCTTCTAAGCTCATTGTTTCTGTCTTTCTCCTATCTCTATTTGTGTACTTTGCATATCCTTTGGTTTTTATCATATAATGGGCAGAACACAGAAAACAATTTTCTGTCCAAAATAAGTGAGTAAAAAAACTGAAAGTAACCAAGCAATGACAACAGTAAAGTGTATCAGAGGCTTAATGTCCTTCAAGAGTTTCACAACACTTGTGGTATTTTATGTCATATTCTCTAGCCTTCAGAGACGTTAAGGAATTTACAAACTCACAGTGTGCTTTGACTGCTGTTTACAACCATCATCAGTCAGAATGAGAACTGTGTTGCAGAACATGGAATTTTTGTGTTTCATAAAGAAAGTGAAATGCAGGATTTTAGGCAGTTTCCATTCCTCAGTTTTAGCCTATGAAGAACAGAAAAAGGCCCTATACTGTGAGAATAGGGCTGCAGCAGATAGTAGTAACTCTCAGATGACAAACACCGTTTAGCTAAAGGTACTGCTGTAAAAAGTGTTTTTCTGACCTTTTCCAAAGCTGTTCTCTGGAGTTCCTTTTTTTTTTTTTTTTTTTTTTTTTTTTTTTTTTTAGCATAGGAAATGACAAATGTGTACTGAAGTCAGTTTGATTCCAGAACGGCTTGATCTTTATTTTAAAATAGAGATTAAGTGTTGTAATTTCATTAGCTTATCTAAATAAAACTATGCTGTAATTTTTCTGATCCTTACATATTGGAGAAATACAGCATTATTGAGGATCAAAATAAACTAGATTTTATTTTATTTAGTTTTGTATCTTACAATCATGTGAAAATAGTGACTAGTCTATAGAATTATTTTTAAAAATCTATTTTTCCCTTGCTTGAATAAAGCAAAAGCCAACAGTTAAAAATAAATATATCCATGAATCCTATTAACACTGTTCTTCCTTTAGTTAAATGTCTGGTAGTTCTTATTTAAGTCTTGTTGTGCATAGGGTAAGTTTTTGATTTAATTACTGCATAAATCCTTACTTCCTAGTGCATCTACATTGATGACCATCAAATAGCATCACTCACCTTTACCTTATGGTATGATATCAGACTGGTGAATATAAAACTTGGTAATTCCTTCTTTAAAAATTACAGATCCTTCATATCCTACAGGTATTCTTCTTACACATCAACTAACTTTCAGTCTAATAAAGAACTAACATAACACTGAACCTAAAATAAGCAAAATTGTAGAGAGGCAGCTTTTTCATTCATCTACATGAAACTTTGAGTTCAGATTTTGTATCTGCACTGTAGATTTAAGAAAATATCTAGGAAAAAAAGAGGAAGAAGAGCTTTTACAACTCTTTCTCATATAGTGTATCTACACACAACATGACGAAAATGCACTTAGCCTGATTCGCGCTTGTGAATCTTACCTGACCTTAATGCAATTTATACAAAGGCAAGGTCTCTGCAGATTCATCCATTACTATTTCAGTTTCATTTCTGTTACTTCAAGATTCATGGAAAGTGAAAATATGGATGTAGGTATTTCAGCTTAATATAAAGCGGTTTGTTATATAGGCAATAAAGGAGATACATTCTCTAGCTTTTTACTAGCAGTTGTTCTGTTTTTCTATAGTACCTACCCTGGTGCAGTAATTTTATGTAAGAGACATAGTGCCTGCAAATAATGTTTTCCTGTTTTTTTTGTAGCACCTGGATATGTATCTTATGGAAAGCAGCCAGGGAGATCTCTCCCTTTTCCACAAAGTAGCTAGCAAATGAGAGCATTTTTAAAAGTATGTTTTAGTCTGAAAACTGAAGGACCTGCTTCTGAGATACACGTGAAAGGTAACTTAATAATAGAAGCACATATGTTGTCAGTAGGCTTCAATATCATATATACGGATGCTCATCTCCACTGAAAAATGCAGATGGACAAATAAGAAGAGGTTAAGGACTTCTGCTCTTCTTGCTTCTGTAATAGGTATTATTCTACATTGCCAAGTCCTGTTTCTTTCCTATCTTAATTGCATCCCACTCTAATGTCAAGGCTGAGTGAAGTCTTTCAACTAGCAAGTGCGGCCATCTACTGGGGAAAAATAAAAACACTGTAAAAATAAAATAATTCAGAAACAAAGTATTAAGCTTAATGTACAAAATGRTAATACCTTAAGCACATAGTTAGCTAGAAATACGACAAGAATAAAAGCTCAAGTTTTGACTTTATTGTATGCTACACTATCACCCTGCYGTATTTATGACATTACATTTTGCTCTTCCTCTGTATAAATAGTTCTCAATTTTCTGACTGCTCTATACTACACAAGTAGTCCTTTCAATCAGATCAAATTCTTCCATGATTTCTAACACCTGTAGCTTTGTTCAAACCACAACTGAATCTTTATTAGATGGAAAGTGTATCTGACAGAAGGACAGATCACAAGCCAAGACTTACCAGTCATTTTCTTTAATGCATTACTAACAATTATTGCTTTATTTGGCAGGAGCACTCTAAACTTAAAACATGAATTTACAAAGGCTTCTTTGGTTTTGCGGTGATCATGTATGCTTTACATTATTCATGTCTGAAACAGAAAAAAAATATTTTTGAAAAAGGAAACCAGCAATGCCTGTAGCTAAGTAAGAGCTGAAGGTAACATATGTGCTACTATGGAGAAGATTAAGCTGCATTTCATGCATGCTAGAAGCTAGCTTATCCTAAGAGTAGCAYGTGTTGTTAATGTCTTCCACAGCCAGAGCAGATAGTCAGGCATCCTTAAATGGCCTGTGGTCTGGTCATCAGAGAGCAATCACTGCCCAGGCTCCTCTAATCTTCCATTTGTAGGAAAGGTTCATGAGAATTCAATTTTAATTTAGCTTCCTTCATTTTAAATCCCTGTATAACAAATGTTAGAGCTGAGAGTAAAATGGCAACAGCTGGTAATGTTTGTTAATAAATTATCAGTAAGATCTGTATGCTTACTACAATTGGCTTTGCTATCTCAGGAATATAGAAAATAGAACAGGATATGATTAAATGTTTTGCTCAGAAGAAGGGGGGGAATTTAGTAAATGTCATAACTAAAAGTAGTATAGTCTTTCCAAAAGCAGAGGATTTTTGAATAGCAATGAAACTAGTTCTGTTTTACCTAAACTGCTTTCTGAACTAATTTTACACATCCCTTTCTGAAAGGCTTTAACAACTGGGGGCAAATACAGTTTAGATATATGATGTGTTAACCCATTTAAGAGTAATAGTAAATGATAATAGTTAAGAATAATAGTAAATATTGAAAGTGTTCACATCTTAATGTGGATGGTGCTTACAGGATTCTCTAACTCAGTTGTATAGGTGAGAGTCAAACTTCTCTAGAGAAACATTCTATGTTTAAAAGTGTTTGTTTTATATATTTGTGAGACAAATTTGTGAAAGTTTTTATTTAGTTATACATTTATATGTAATTATAATTAAATTGTTTTTTATTAATTGATCTAAAATAAAGGCTTAAAATTTGGTCAAACTTTTGACCATCTGAGACTCTCTTATCGCCTAAGGAAGACTCAGCCTATGATGTCTGAAAGCTTGTGTACTTTCTTGGACTTGTAATTATCAGTTCAAGAAAAATACTGTTTCTGCATATGTATCTTTAGATCATCAGGGTTACAAAATAGCCCATATACGCATCTTCTTGTTTTGTTCAGGATGMACATACTGAGTGCTTGTATAAATGTTTTCCTCAAGATGTCAGGGCTAGGAGATGCTACTGACAATGGGTGGGACCCAGCTGCTCCTGGGAGGGGGCCGGTGGGTTTCATGAAGAGTGCTTTGGAGAAGTTCAGTGGGGGATTGAGGTGAAGTAGAAGCTGCAGTAGAAGCGTCAGCTGAGTTATTTCTTACTGAGGAACTCACGGTTGTGTTGAAGGTGTCTGTGGCGGTCTTACACCACGCAGCGCTTCGCCGGTGTAGCTGTGGGCSGCGCGCGGCGGGAAATGGCGGTTGGCCGTTGGCGGAGCACGCGCCCGTTACCAAGCGACCGAGGCAAACGGCCCGCCCGGGCGCYGCGCCGCCATGGCGGGGCAGCTGCGGCCCGTCTACGAGGGGAGGTTCACTGACAGGTTTCCGCAGCTCTCGGCCGTGAGTGCCCGTCTCTGCCCGTTCCTACGCCCTCCTGGGGCCGCGGCCTCGCCATGGGCTTAGGGAGGAGGTTGGAGTAAGGGGCAGCTTATGTGGTGGGCTGGCTGTGCTCCATACAGCTCTGCCTTTCTCCTCAGATAAAGGGGATTGCTCCTTTTTGTTAAAACGAGCACAATTGGGCAGCGTTTCCTGCAAGGTGTCAGAACCCCATATGACAAGTTCCGCTACTGGTAATGGGTTGGGCTATGTCTTACTTCTTGATTGTATTGTTTAGGCAGGAAARTTGGTTCCAACTGGTGATACTGCTGCAAGTTGCCTCACTGAGGTTTTACCCAGGGTAAGTTTGTTTTTCAGGTGCTTGTTGTGATTATTATTATTATTTTTTTTAAGGCAGTAGTATTACTGGTTTTAGACAGGCCCTACATGAGAATAATCTGACTGTTACTTCTAGGTTGCACTGTCATTAAAAAAAAATAAAAGATGAAATCTAAATTATTTTTTCCCATCTCTTCACTTTACTAATGTTAGCGTTTTCTTCTTATGCTACTAGCTCTTGTCACATGAGATCAAATAAAGTAGCTGGTGTGGTTGCAAAATGCTTCTGTGAGTTCTGTTTCACCTTGCATGTATTACAAAATTCACCATGCCTGCCTGGAAAGGACCAAATAGAATAGTTCTCTCTGATTCTGGAAGTGTTATTGGGAATTATTATTCCTTCTGATGGAGGGCATTTTTCTTTATCAAGGATGCCCTATCAGCTTCTCGTTGGCCTTGAGGACCCTGCAGAACTGGAGGGTAGTGAGTACACAAACACCACTTAAATAGCAACACTGCCTTTAATTGGGTAATTACAGAGAAAAGAAAYGACCCTGGTTAAAATAACTTATGAAACTGTCCCACTGATAGTGGAATTGTTGTGAATTAGCTTAAGTGTTGGTAAATGTAATGTCTGCTTTTCGTGAAGACAGTTATGTGTTATCCATCTTAAAGATGAGACTAGAAAGATGAAACTTAAGCAGCTCTCTGACCACTAATGTTGCTGGTTTGATAAGACTCAGTTATGTTGACTTTGTGTTTAAAACATCAGGATCTGCAATAACTTAAGCACATGATGCTGCCTGAAACATCTATTTTATTTGTATGCATATTAAATCATGCTGAAATAGGTGAAGTATGTTCTGTTTTAATTAATACTTTGTGAACATGTGGAGTAAATTTGTTTTTCTTTGCTTTATAGCCGATTACTCCACTTATTGTGAGAAAATTTCGGAATACAACAAATCCAGCTCCTGGTGTTGAGAGAATATTCTATGGCAGAGCAGATGATCCTGATACGGCAACTCACTTGACACATGGCATTGGTTCATGTTCTTCGCTTGCTGTAAGAATGCGAATCTCTCACTTTTGTTTAATAATGGACCTCTTAAGAATGTACTTAATAAATGCAGCTGATTTCTTCATGGTCAGGGATAAACGTACATAACTGAGTGACTTCTGCTGCAGCATATCACTGCTGTTGAGGCTTATCTGAATTTTGAGGTCAGTTCATGGRATTTAATTAACATGCTTGAAATAGGAAAAAAAGTTCAGTGACTTTTATGAAATAACTTTCTCAGTGCTGACTAAATTATTCATTTCATTTGATATTTAAACCAGTGGACTTCTTCTCATACAAGTTTTGCTGCTTTCTCCTTAACTGAATACAATGATAAAAACCTATTTAGCAATCTAGCAAGAGAGCAGTCATCTAAGAACATGATTGTAATGCAATAGCATTATTGTGTTTGTTTCTTGCTTTTGTGTTGAAAATGATTTTGTTAGTGAAATAGTGATATTTTGAACATGTCAGACTATTTTGGATGTATTTTTTACTTCAGAAGTGATTTTTGTGAGATGTAATCAAGCAGCTGAAGAGCTCATTAGTGTGATTTAGAGATTTGAATAATAATCGTGATAATAAATTATGTAAGTAAAACATACTTTTATGATGTATTTCATTAGCTGTGCTTGTAAATTAGTCATTTTCAATTTTACATATGAAGAAACTGAGGCCAGGAGGTGTTCAGGGCTCCGGACTACRGGTGTAATCTTCAGTTTGAAATACCTAAGACCTAATATTTGAGGATGTTGAGTAGGACATTTATTAGGCCTATTCAAAATGAAAAAAATCCCACGRGTTGTTTCTACCTCTTCAGAAGTTTTGTGCTGAATGGATTGTTCAGTTTAGCTTGTACTGTCGAGGACTGTTTTACATTGTATTATTGACTAAATATTAACTGGAGGAAGAGTTGGAATGTTGGTGRGTTCCCTAAGCACAGATTATAGGGTGATTGTATTTGCTACAATGTTTTTTTTTCAACATTTCTTTTATATAACATTTATCAAGAGACATAATAAACCCTCTCTAGGGTTCCCATTTTGATGGGTAGCCTGAAAAATCTTATTTTAGAAGATCAGGATAACATGTTTTGACATTTTTGAAGCTTATCATTTTATTTTTTGAGGTCTTTTTTTTCCCTGAAATTGATCTAACTTTACAAACAATTTCTATTAACCCAAGCCCAGTGAATACACCAATAAAACATTTTGTTCCAACCTAGTTCTAAACTTTGAGCACTCCCTCAAGAGTCCTTTCTGTTGATATGCCTTTTTAGGATGCAATACTAGTGTATGTCTTAAAATACTTTAAATTGTGTGTTAGTGTAATTGGGCATAGGTGTTAAAAAACATGTTTTCTAACCACTGGACAAGAGATGTTTTTAATAATAAAGACCATGAGACTTCATTCCGAAGATAACTATAGTCATATTTACACTTTAGTTTTAATTATAATTTGTCTGTAGTTTCTAATACACACTAAGAGCAGAAGGGCAAATGTCTCAAATTTTATAAATTAATGAGTGGAAAAAAACATTGAGAAGAAAGGTTCTGTCTCACAATATTTAAGTTAGCTGGAGATTTAGCATAGCATTGATTGTTAGAGGCATTATCTCACATTACAGTTTTGTTTTGCAACTCGATGAAGAAGATTGTGCCAGTCTAATCTAAGATCTCATTAGAATACTTTAATATTGTCACACCTTTTGTTCTTGTGTGCATGTGTGAGGGAATATCCATACTGATGCATAAATGAATAAAATTTGCTCTGTTTTCTGCCTCTTGTGTTGCTTGTGACATCTTTAGGCAGCCTTGCTGATAAATCCACTTCCTAAAACTAATTTTCAACAAAAAATACAAGACCAAAAAGAAGCAATCTACTTCAGCAATCGTCAGGCAGCCTTGGGCAGATCCCATGATCAAACTYCTATGTTACCCACGGGCTTGGATGTAACTAATACCACATTTGGGAGAACAGTCATCCGAGGTAGGAAAATTTAATATTAAAACACATTGCTCCTAAACATAAAATAATCTGTGGTTCAACGTTTAGTGTATACTCTATGCTTCTAACAATTTCAATTTAATAGAAATTTATTCTTACAGCAGTTACTGACAGGCATGAATTGGTAATAAAAATACACAAGTATTTTTGGTATGATGAATAAACAGGCGACTGAGAGCATTTTGTCACCAGTACGGCTTTTAACTGCACTCTGAATCTGTCTTCATAAACTTGCCTGAAGAACTGTTCAAGTAGCTGATGCCTTCCTTTTCCTGACTATTTCAGTAGGTCTAATAAAAGTTACTACCTTGACCAGGGAATGTTGCCTTTACAGATTGGTTAAAAATGTGATTTGCACCATTTAGCTCCCCTGCAATGCTTATGTTCATCTCAGTTTCTAAGATTTTTKCCCAAGTCACATGTCACCATGCTGTAAGATTCCTTTTGCTTGACTAGAATTTTGGTAATAAATATACTTCCACAGTATTAGCATCTTCTCTAATAAAGTACCATAAAAAAAACAAAACAAAACAAAACATAATTGTTCTTCACTTTTCAGATGTGTCAGGTGGAGAACTTATAAATCCACCAAAAACTTTTGAGGAAGTGGATAAAGAAGCCAGAGAAGGACATGATCTGTACATCATCTCACACAATGATTATTATGTGGGTAAGTTCAAGAGCTAATAAATAACCACATAAAAGACCTAATGTCAATAAAATGTTTCTAATGTGTTTCTTTGTCTTCAAAACATATTGCAAAATAAGTTCTAGTAGTACAGTAATAAAAAGCAGTAACTTTTATCTCTATCAAAAAAAAAAAGTAATATTCAAAAGCTATCTGGATAGGGTCCTGGGCAATGTACTTTAGGTGGCCCTGCTTGAGCAAGGGGATTAGACTAGATGATATTTCACAGTCCCTTCCAACTTTAACCATTTTGTGATTTGGTAGAAAAAAAAAATTCTTACATGCAACTGAAAGAACATGACCTGTTTCCAGARCGCAGAATTTCAGGCTGCTGGCTGATTCTCTGGAACTCAGGATCCTGCTTGTCCCACAGCTATGGCCACTGCGCTTCCAGCCCAAGTGTTTTACCTCCACTTCTKCTGACTTTGTGGGCTGTACTTGCATGAGTAGCCTGCTCATGTTACTGGTTACTCTCGGCTGGTTACTCTTTATCTTGTAGGTCTAGACAGGAACAAAGTGACAAATAATACCCTGAAATGCAGCACACATTACTGTTAAAGTCAGTTCTGTTTTTCTCCAGTTCCATTGCTTTTACTTACACTATGAGACTTAAATTAACTAGTCTATAAAATCAGTATAATAATAATAAAATTGGCCATTGTAGTTATAGCAGCGATTTTGTAGGTTTTGGACAAACATGTAGAGAAACTGCCAAACAGATTTTTCAGTCGAGTAATGTAAGKTTCGTTGGGTTGCAGTTGCGGAGAAGTGAAACCAAAGTACCGTGTTCTCTCAGTACTAAATTCTGCAAGAACAGAATGTTTCAGTATTCATATAAATTGTGTRAACTTATAATTTAATTTGTCCCCCCATTTATCGTGAGGCATTTTAGTGGAATTGTTTACTCTATATTTCCATCTCCTTCACAATTCCAGTCTACAAGACCATGGAGATGCCAAAACAAAAACAGATAAGCTGAGCAGTGGGAACACAAACTTATTTAATATTRTTGTTCAAAACTGTGGCATATAGTTGAAAAAAAAAATTAAAGTTCTATGTTGCAGCGCAGCCAGAGGAAGCCTTTATTAGAAAGCAGTGAGTAATGTTTTCTTGGAAGTTCTAATTGCTGTTCTTCTCAGAAGCAGATTGAAAGAGCAGCAAAAAAAAAAAAAAAAGTAGGATTTTTTTTCTTGTTGACAAGAAACAAATGCTTAGAGTTCACTTGTACAGAGCACTTAGGCGATGTCCTTGCATGTGAARCTTCATTTTACAGGTGAGATGGGGAAGTAATAGATTCACAAATAAGTAATCTTGTTTATTGGGCAATATCTTGTTTACAGTGAAGTCAATGGCAACATTTCCATTGCATCCATCATAGCAAGATTGTATCTGAAAATGCTGCATGTTAAAGTTTTTTTTTTATTTCAATATCTTTTTAACAAGCAATAAATTGAATGTATATGTTTTTACATATGTACGTACGTACAGACCTAATAAAGTGATTTGTTTGCATGACCCTCATTACTTAGCGTACCTGATATTTTTTGCATTAATTCAATTGGGCTTGTCTTTAGCCTTTACTCAGACATAAAAGAAGGCACAACTTTACACCTCAAGCAGTTTTTGCCTTTTGCCTTCACTTTTGACAAGGACATTAAAACTAACTGCTTGATAAGCACRGAATACACAATTAGCTATCTTATTTAATTTAAAAGTGTTGTTAATTATTTATTTGTTTTTATTTCTTCATTATTTCTTCTGAAGAATAAAGATAACTTATTTTAGTACATTTTTCTTGTTGAGTTTTTTATAGGCAGAAATACTTCTTTTTCCACAGGGGAAGCRATAAATAGAAAATATGACTCGCCAAATTTCAATAGATCTTGTGTTTTTGGAGAAGAAACACCTCACTTTGAAGATGGACGAAATGTATCCAGATCCTTAATTTGGCTCATGGATCTACAGTCGTAAGTTATAAGTAACTTATTAATTAGTGGTGTGAGTTTTAAAAAATGTGTTCGTATTTGACTGTAATTTTACATCTTGTAATCCTGTCTAATTTGTTAGCTATATTGCATAGAATAGAAAATACAAGTAGTAACTTTCAAAATAATTTATCCAAATCAATTCTGCCATAGTATGATAGCACGGTACTTAGCATTGCTTTAGCATTGCTTCAAGACATCTTTGATTTGGAAACAGTGAGATTTTTTGATTACTGAATTTTTGCTCGTCTTGTAAAGAAATTGCTGTTTTCTTMTAACTTACAATAATACTACTGAACAATTACACATGAGAATTATTTTCCAACTTTGTAGAAAGAAGGCAGCAAAAATTGTATCCAAACGAAGTGATGATTTCAAAGAAAAGTTTCAGCCTCAGCTTGGAAAAGTCCTTGATCCGTAAGTAAACAAAGATAYCTTCCAAGAACAAATTCACTCAGGCCATTTGCCGAGCCTTAATTACCCTGTGGTAATTACCCTGTCTGGGATGGACAATATAACTGAGTGCTCAAACTCAGTGCTTTTTCAACGCTCTACTTAACAGAGAAGGACTTCCTGCTTTCACTGAATAGGCCAGTTTGTATGGAAGTTACCAGTGAAGCCTGTACTGTGGCTGTGTTGTGAAACTGTCTTGCTGTTAAAAAGATCTGTATCTGAACTGATCAGATTTCCACCAATGCAAGCAGGCCTAGTGCAGCTGAAGTGATGGCCAGTGAAGGTCTGCATCATGGATTCACARTCTGTGTACTGGGGAAATCAAAATCTATGGGAGGAGAAAGATTACAATCTTCCTTTTAATTCTTCAGTTTTCCAGATTAAGTGATTCATGTACAGGCAGAAGATAGGAAGAATGAATTCTTTATCACAGCATAAGTTATTGAAAGTAATCATTTTATATAGCATTTACAGAGTAAGAAAAGACTTTAATCTTTCATTTTGAGAAGATTTGGATGATGTCCTTCAATAAATTACTGCCATTTTTAAGAAATCTTGGAAACTGAAGCCTCAATACAATAAACTGTGTAAAGTGCATAACCTAAACCTGTGATTATGTGCTTTACTAAACAAAGTACTAGTTATATAGCTTAGGAATTTTTCTTTTCTTTTTTATTTTAAACATTTGTTTCTGTTTTTGCAGTTAGGAAAATTTGAAATAACTGAAATGTTTAGACTATTGATTTAGTGACTTGACCATTTTATCTTCTCTGGGACTAATTTTGTTGATTTTTTTCTTCCATTACCTATAGTCTCACTTGAATAGTTCCATGGAAAAAGCCATATAATGGAAATTGTATTATTATCTAGTATCATGCATTAATATCAATTGAACTGCTTATTCCTGAAGCATCACGACAATACTTCAAGTGGTCAGGAACAGCTTTTTAAGGTTGTAAAACAGTGTTTATGAAGAGCTACAGCAGTCCTAAAGTACTGTGTGGTCAGGATCCAGCTGTGCTACTAAGCTGGGTTTCCTGATACACAAAGACTGTCTAGTCTGTACAGATGCATGAGATTTCTGCAAAATTGTGTCCAGAGACTCATAAACAGCATTATTGCCTTTGGTAGCAAAGTTTGAGTTTAATCTCAGAATCACTCTTAAGTGACTCTGGAGAATTATGCCCACAGTACCTGTAGGGAGAGAACGTAAATGTGAGCTATTTTCTCCCTTCTCTTTCCCTATAGGCTAGCTTATTTTGAACTAGAGTTACAGTGTGAGCAACATAAAACAATGTGATCAGTCGGGAAATCTAGGTTGCAAGCTATCTAGCACTATTATTACAGTATAGATAAAAGATAATTTCATTTTATTTTGGTGAACTTTACATTATCTACTTTCCACCTGTAACATGAAAATGATCATAAGGGGAAATGCACATGATAGTCTTTAGGTGCCTGTGTTCTCATCTCTCTGGTTTTATCTTCTTCTGGAAGAAAGAGTACTGACATTCTTAATTTTGATGGAGGTTTGTGATTCATATAGCAAGGTTTTAAGAAGGCAGTTAAAACAAATACTGKATCTTTATATAGCATCTTTTTTTGAATTAAGACATAAATGAAGAAATTATTTATATAAAAAGTTCTAAAGAAACAGTTCTTAATGTCACCATTAGCATTTTAATTTTCTGGTTAATAAAGCAAGGCCAAGTTTTGCAGATTGGTATTGGCTTRGTTGCTGTTTTAGTAGGCATAATATTGCACATGAAAAGAGAAATGTGATTAAATTTTCCACCTTAGCCAAAAGTAGGTTATTTTAAGACTTCAGTTGGAGATCTGATTTGGCCTAGACATTCTACTGTTTCACAAGTATGTTATAAGGATTTTCCTCACTCATTTCTGTTGATTTTCGTAGAAAAACAATTTATTTAAGCAATAGAAGTTCTCCTTTCAATAATTCTAAATATTCAAAGAGTTATGTTTACATTTAGCTGTATTATACTATCATCAGCAAATCTTTTAAATGGRTTCATAAAAGAGTATTTTTCTATAATGACTACTTTGATTAAAGCAAACAACTGATGAACAAATTCCAGATGAAATCCGTGCATTCAGAGGAKCTCCTATGCGTATCTTTCCAAATGGTATAGTAGAAGATCATATGTATTTTTTTGAATAATAAGATAATTTTTATTTTGTCTACTAACATTTTTAACATTTAACATCTAACAACATTTTTAACAAAAAAATCTGTTCTTTGACAGTATAGCAGAAACTATGAATGTTCCCCCAGGCCATACATTTGGAATGTTACTCCGTCCAGATGAATATGGTAAGTCTTGTTGCAGGATAAAACCTTATCTTGTTGACGACACTATTCTTAAGTATTTAGTATCAGTAGTACAGAATATATATTTTCCTTAAATGCTTACCTTCAAAGAGGCAAGGTACACAAATTTAGCCGAGTAATATTAAATTTTTGGAAGTACAATTCCAGAAGAAAGGAAGCTACTAATGAAAAGAAATGAATGTCAAAATAAAGAAGCTGCARTTTTGGGATATTCAGAACTTCTTCTTTTAAGGCCTCACTGTCTGAGTATAAACAAAATGGGAAATGGAGAAGAAGGTGGTGTCAGCRTGGGAAACTCATATTGATGTTTAAATAGCAATATTAAAGTGGCTATTTAAATCATTTTTTTACACAATGATTTTTTTTGTGCTTTAGTAAAAAGAGTATAAATGGTAACAAACAATAGATAAGAAAATTAAAAAGTTATTGAAAAAGGAAACTGCTAACAATTTGAAAGCAAGTATGAAACAATTGTTTAAATGTGGAAAAACTAAGTCTAAAGAATCTGGAAAGTCCTTTGGATGAGTATTGGCATGATTAAGAAAGAAACTTACAGGCATTTCTGTGAATGTAATTGATGTCTGTGTTCATGTCCAGTTTTTCTCTGAACTGGTTCTTTTTTGTTAAGAAAACTAAGATGTAATAAGTAGTCAAAAGTAAAGAGAAATTGGGATAGTTGCATTTTTAAGTGCAGAAGCAGTCTGTCACAAGGTCCAAGTGACAGGTAACCAAGCATTCAGAAAAAAAAAGGAGGGTAATTACATAGTTCTAGTAAAAATTACTATATTGTAAAATTGTGGAAAGGCATATGTTATAACTGATCTAATATATAGGAAAAGAAGTTGAAAAATGTACTTTGATTTTCCACTACTCTCTAGATTCTGAAAGGAATATATAGAGGATATTAATTGTTGTGTGGTAAATAGCTAACTTATTGAAGGTAACAGAAAATAGATGAGTAATGACTAATTTTCATTATGGAAATACTTGAAAGATAGTCGCTCAGATAGTCATGTATTAGAGTTGATGGTATTTTAATACTTAAATGACTGGGCAATGTGGTGAATAGACAGTAAAAAAATATCAGCAGCTGAAATTTATTTACATTAATAAAGAGCAGAGAAGGCTAAAATTTTGCTTGAACTTCTGTAGGTGCTTTACTGTGTAGAGTAAGAAAGTTAAATATGTTAAATGTGTAGCTATTTTTGTCTTATATAGTACATCAGAAGGAACTGAACAGACTAAGTGAAAAGGAGGCATAATTACAGAGGAAATTCTTTATGAATAAATAGAAAATAATATATTGAAATTTCAATTTGAAAGAGATTAGTTGAGCTACTCCTACTTGTCTAAATTAAATTTTTACACTTTAGAAAGTGACCTCAGTGTAACTGTGGGCACAGGAATGAAAATGGTAGCTCAGTGTGCCACAATGTTTRAAAAATACTAATAATGCAAGGATTTATAGCAAATAGAGTATAACACAAAAAATAGTGCACTGTCTTTTTAGAAATCAATAGTATATAATTATCTGAAATACTTTATTGACTTTMCAGATGGCTCTTAAAAGTATTCTGAAACATGGCAGGCTGGAAGTAGYAGATTGAGGGGAAAAAAAGAACCTAGATTATTAATTACCTGGACATCAAGTAATTCTTAGTGCTCTCAGTTTTTAAAAGTAGTGGATAGATTTGTGAAGCTATTTTAAGATAGTTCAAAATTTTTAGTATGACTTGCATGTGATAGAGAAATCATCATGTGGACCGTTAGCTCTTTCARTCAGATGGCCCTATCACATGTTCTGAAATTCGGTATCTCTAAGATGAGGTTCTCCTCAGGACTGGAAGTCACTTTTGAAAASATGCATTTTCTGTATATGTGAAAGTAATTGAAGGAGTATTTATTTTCATAGGAGTTGGTGATCTTCTTCACTGTAGGGTTCCTAGTGAATTCCTCCGTGGTAAAGACAGAGGGAGAGCTATCCTAACTGCAGTGCGGCAAAATTTAAAGAAAGCCAACTACCACAATTTTGACACATTACTGGAAGCATTCAGGCATTATGATAAGGTTAGTGCTTTGAAAAAATATAAATGTAAAAGAATTTGTGACATTCACCTTCCTGAACTGCAGAGATAGAGGCATGAAGAAATGCAATCATATGAAGTAAATATACATGGAAAATATATGGCAATTTCATAGTTATGAGTTTAATATACAATCATGTATTCTGGGTGATCACAATGCTAATTAAAACTCTGCTCTTAACATAGAGATTGACCTTGCATTTCATTTTTTCTTTTTATGTAAATGTTCTTTCTATATATTTTTGCCTTTGTCTTCTGTTTTTTTTTCATATGCCTCTGAAAATATAAAAATTTTAGAGTAGAGGAGCTGGCAAAAAATGCTTTTTATCATAAACTACACTGCTGCCCTCTGCCAAAATCCCAAGCAAAGGTGTCACCCCTACTTCTGCACAAAAAAAAAAATCTAAAAAACAACCAAGAAACTTTTAGAACTAGTTAAGATTGCTGCATTTGAATACTTGACACAAAATAACAAGCATATACCTTAGTATCTAGCAAAACTAGTATACAGGTCAGATCATTTGCTACAGTGATAACTCAGTCTTTTTAAGGCTAACAGCCTTCTAAAAACTAGTTTCTCAAATTTCTGCTTAACAAATGGTTAGCTACTGCAAAAGCCTTTCACAGTAGTATTTGGAAAGATGGATGACTTAGGCCCYTTTTGACWCTGTACAGACAGAAAGATTGTAAATTTGTAGAACTGAGTAGCATTTTAKAGTGACACAAACATAGGGACAAAGATATTTTACAGATCTGTGATTTTCTTCACATCCTGATGTTAAGGTATTTCTTTGAAAGAAGGTATGGTGTGYATTTCACTGAGTTAATTAGGATGCAGAAGAACTGCAATTAATTGTCTGTACAGTAGAAAACTGTTTGCTTTCTGGGCCAATACAAATTTGTAAGAATACCATGAGGCAAGATTTTTGTTTAAAAACTACAAAAAAATCACGGTAGTTAAATTACTTGTAAGCATCTTTCACAGTTAAAAATACTATTTTTAAAAATACTTGATTTCAAAACTGACTAGGAGATTGGTCTTAAAAGATTAGCGTTATGCAGATTTCAGACTCTTCTGTCAATTTCCAAAATAACAGCAAGCAAGAGTCAAGAGCAAGTAGGAATAATTGCAGTGTTTTTTGCCCCTCAAAATTTAGTGTTAGTTTTTTCTTAATAGCAAAATGGTTTAAGAGATTATGTTCATATTTTCTTCTAAACTGTACTTATTGACTGAGGAGTCAAACTTGAAAAATATTATTTTTTTTTCAGAGAGAGAGGAAAAAAGGAATTATAATTGGCATTTTATATATAACCTTAATTATAATGCATATAGAATGACATACGGCTTGCTTACAAAAGAGATCTTGGTGTTACCTCAATATTTATGATTAGATTGTTATCTTGTCACAATACACAGTCACATGATCTTTGTTTGAATCTCAAGTTGCTGTATTATTTTAGATGAAAATTATTCATTGATACTTTAGTATTCAGATTTTGAATTTCTAAATTACTTAGGGTATTTTTTTTAATAGCAGTGCTACTTTTCTGAAATGGTATGGCTGACTTGTATGTATGTTTGTGTGTATGTATAAAATGTGTGTGTATGTGTTTCGTTTTCACTGAACGCTTCTATATTTTTACAGTGATTCTTTTACCAACCATTTTATTTGTAATAGAATGGTGATGGGATGATAGACAAAGATGACCTGCAAAAGTCCTGCTTTCAGCTTAATCTGAATATAGATGCTGAGCTCCTGGATGCCTTATTTGACTATTGTGATTTGGACAAAGATGGTCTAATTAACTATTTGGAATTTGCAAACTTCCTGAACTGGAAAGACAAAATGGCTGTTAAAGAGTTTGAAGAAAAAATAATTACAAAAGGTAGGTGATTGAGTACAGGGGAAGTTGTGGAGATGATCTTGTTCCTACCATGGCTACTGAAAGGACCCTGTTGAAGCAGACTAGGTACTCCTTTAGAAGATTCAGGGAGTACATCTAGTCCTTGCATGCCAACAGTATACTAAGACGTAGAAGACCCTATGAGATACAAATATACTTCGGACCACTGTGTGTGAGTTCTGTGCGGCATTTTGAGAGTGCCACATAAATCAGAAGAAAGTAAGAATCTCCTAGAACCATTATAAAACATGCAGTTTAATTATGTTATCCACTTTATAGTTTTTCAAGGATTTAAGCAAAATACTTTTTACCTCTTAGTTCGTAGTATGCTGGTAATAAATCCTGGCTATTTGATAACTTTCACATCTTGTAGGGATAAAAACAGATACTTCTGCACCTACTTTGCCTGAAGACAAAAAGGCAAATGATGAACCACTGTTGAAGCAGGAAGATCTTGTGTTAAAAGAACCAGGAAGCTCAGAAAAGACACCAAAAACACTTACAAGACCGGCAGATCATGTGTTTGCAAATTATCAGACAACTTCCTCTCAGTATAATGCTGTAGTTGGTGGTCTTCCAACAACCTGTAAGTACAGTGAGCTATACTTGTAAGCATTATTTAAGACAAAATCAGAAACAAGTTTGAGAAATACTAATAAAGGTACTAAAGTAGWACAATACAATAATAATTAAATTTATCTCATAATCTAGATTTGTTTAGGATTGTGCTGTGGAAGGTGGCATAACGTGGAGGTTCGGCATGGTTAATCATTCAGAATTTGAAAATTAACCGAGATGTCTTTGAGAAATAAAGTTTTTCACTTTAGAATAACAAGATCTCTTTGAATCACCCCAAAATAATTTTAGTTGGAACTACTGGCTACGTACTGCAAGATTCCTGCAAGGTTTACTATTCTCATGCTTCATGGTATAGCTGAGGCTAGGAAATGTAAAAATACGAAAAAAGGAGGAAGAAAATGATAGAAATTTGTATTGAGTGTATTTGAGGCAAAATATCGAGTTAACTCTTACTAAACAAACGTGTTATCTTCTCTGGTTCGGAGTCATACAGCCATACTGCTCCCATTTCTGTAGCTGTATCTTTATATAAAGGCTTTCTCTATGTTGGTTGTTGGTTGATCTCCACAGATTATCCAGTGTGTGGTGTTCCAACCATTCGTTCAGATATTCCTGCTCCTCGAATTCGCCGCATTAGTGACAGAGCTAATTACGGTGATGAAGGCAATGCTTATGCATTATTGTGTCCTTCTGTCTTCAGTCAAAAAGGAGTGTATGAAAGAGACTTTTTCAAAACAAGACCAAAGGCAGAGGTATAGTACATTTCTTCAGAGTATTCTTCCAAGATAAGTGTAATCTCTGTAGCCATATGGGAGTGGAAGGTTACATTGTCAAATAAACAGGTTGTAAAATTCATTCTTGAAACATTACCATCTTTCCTTACCTCCATTCAGCTATCTCAAAAATATTTATTCTTCAAGTTCCAGTTCATAAAGGTGACAATTACTCACTTCATTGAGATCTGATTTAACAAAACTCTCAGGCTTTGCTAATCGCAGTATAGCACTACATGAAAAGAGTAGAGGTTACTTGATGACAGAACATGCTTTTACAAATGGAAGGATACTTACAATAAAGTCTGCAAGTGTAGGTCTTGATTTAGCAGAGTACTTAAACACCCCTCTGAAATGCTGAATTTGGGGCCATAGGATCCCACTGTGACCTGGAATATAATAGAGGATATATGGAGTCACAAACCAATGCTGTGCCCTCTTACAAGTCGACCTGGTTTTATTTCTGAAGAAAAAGATAGCRTGTAAGACTGCAGAGGCTTACTTGGGGATGCTACTCTTCTTCCATCTGATATCTTTGAGGGTCACTCCTACACTGTTAACTTACAGCCCTCCCACATAAGTTCTTAAACAAATACTGTTTGCTCTTCGTAATCTTTTCCTGGTTTGCTGCTTTATGCCTTTTCTAATGAAGCAACATAAAATCAAGAAATCATTTTATTACCTGAAACATGATTTATGAAACAAAACTAACAAAACATGAAATCCTAATCTAAAATGAAAAAAGAAGCCTGAACTACCTCTCTTACCCTACTAGTTATTTCATTGTATTAAATATTTAGTAATTTTTAGTCATGGATCTTTAACTTCAACRTGTGTTTTACAAAAAGAATTGTTGCTAATTAGTGGCTGGGCATGTTAAAAGATTTGATTTCATGTTCTGTACATATCCATGAAACATAGCTTGTCAGAATGTCTCAGAATGTACGTGAGCATTTGCGATTTTATAACCTAGCTCTGCAGAAGGAAATCCATGCACGCAAAATATAGCTAGCAGTAAATAAAATTTGTGCTTTGTTGAGAAGGCCGTTATACCTGTCGAGCGCTATATAGAACTGTTTTCTGAAGTTATAATATGGCCTGAAATGTCATACTCCATTGTAAACTCTACAGGGTATTAGAATTCTGTACAGAACCACCTCAGTGTGCGTAAATCACCCTGTACTCACGTAATATATTGTTTCAGTGTTTTAGCAGTGGTCTTYGATTTATTTCGATATGGAGCATTAATATTTTCAAACAGGTAATAGCTAACTAAATTATTATTTGAACACCTAGGGTCACATCATACTGTCAGGTTTTGAATAGGTCTGTAGAAATGAACGAGAAGTCTGACTAAAATTCAGTTTCATGATGTGGCACTCCATGATACAAAAGAGCAAAATAGTGCAGAGTATTACCACTCATAAAAAGACTACGAGTTATAGCACTGCTGAAATTATGCTCACTGAGCTTCTAATTCAGGAAGGCAACTTCCCAGAGGAGTTGGTTTATATTAAACATATACTCTAGTGCATCCTGAACTGAAGCTGCAAGGTCCTTTTAGTGTCTCTTTTCTTCTCTGGAATTCGTCTCAGTCCACTAAAGAAGTAAGTCATCTAACTCAGAAATAACTAGCATAAACTCATTTTTAAAGCTGCAGATTTGCTGTGCTGAGGATCATGCCTTTATTCATACACAAGATGGATTTAGAGGAGGATGAAACGAGGTTGATTTAATTGTGTTAAAGATGTTACTTTGCCAGAGCATGAAAAAGCATGCAAAAAATCTTCAGAGCATAGAAACGACACACATGCACACAAAAGATAGAACTAAAGTCAAACACTTACTAATGTTAACAAATGCACAAATAGAAAATGTCAAATGTCAATATTCTTCTAAAACATTCTAACAAGTCAACAACTCGGAACCAAGAATGCAATGGGAATCATTCTTATGAGAAAATATAGCGGGGGAGGGGGATTCTACTTCATTCCATTGGTGTAAAACTTTCTTACTGTCTAGCAGGACTCAAAGTTAGTGTAAACTRTTTCATTTTGGTCACTTCACACGTTTATATGTAACAATTGAGAATCTAYTCTGTAGTATTTTCACTGTGAAATACAGTAGTATATTCTGATTTATATTGATAACTGAAAACAGTAAAAAATATAATGGATAAACAGGATTTGGCTTAGCTTTTCAAAAATGTTTACTTTTTCCTGAATCTTCCATGTTTGATTTTTTTTTAATGTTGAAGTTGTTTCAMTATTACTCTATTAAGTAAAGACAGTTTTGTTATCGCAGCTTTCATTTGGATAAGATTTGGATGTACTCAAGAGGGAACTTCTTTGGTTAAGGATGTCAGGATTTGGTCTAGAGTTTATATTTAAAAATGAAAAATATTCTTTAGCAAATAGAGATTTTTAGTACACGTAAAAGCCAGACTCTGAAAAAGTTTAAAGAAAACACTCACCAAAATGTTTGTGTTGTATTATCTTGTAGATTGAGCAAATTCTCCGCAACGCTGGTGTGAGCATTTCAGATGAAAGCTTTGAAGAAATATGGAAGCAAGCCTGTAGGAAACATGAGAAGGGAGAGGTTTGTGTAGAAAGCATCAGGAATGTATTGGATGAGATACATGCATCACGCACATAACCCAGTAGCTARCTGTAGTCTTGCAGCATGGCACTTCTCTACACAAACATCAGTTACAATTTCAGTGCTGAATGCAATAAATATTTTAAATACGATGTATTTACAAAATTGGAATTCACTACTTATTGTCTTTCTTAACAGTGGGTTGACTACAAATATATATGAATGTTTCTACCACCACTAAGTTAGTAGGAACTGATACCGCTAGGAATAAAAGTAGGATACACTGTGTTAGTAAATAGAATTCAACTATTTATTCCATATTATTTATTGTTTTTACAGTATTTTTAACTCTAAATCATTATATTTTGAGCACGGACACTTACATTTTGGAATTTAWTTTTTTTTCTTACAAACAGGAAGACATTTCTGAAAGTTCTTAAAATAAGTGTTAGTTACACAAGATGTCTTAAAGATTATTATTATTATAGAGTGGTGCCTAGCTTTACTCTTAATGTTCCAGAATTCCTTACCTGCAAATGGTAGTTATTAGGTCTGGTTATGATAAGTTATTTGATACTTTTAAAGGTCTGTGACAAGGTGGGAATACTAGGAAAAGTGTGTAGTCATGGGTTGGAATTTAAAATGGTGTTGTGAAATAGACTCTGTAAGAATCAATCCATTAAAAAGTGCAAAAATGAACACCCAGTTTTATGGCAGAGGGTTCAAATGCTGTTTGTCACCTTATGGCTATTAGGTAGTATTACTTAACATTCACAACTGAGGAAAAAAATGAATATTTAGAAGTACATGTCATATTAGATAAATTATAGGCTAGATAAAGTCAGAGAAGTTTCAGAGAGCTTTCAGGTAGCTGACCGTTCACCAGTGATCAGTACTATTTTTTGAGGGGTGRTATTCATAGACAATGAAGATTTGAACATTGTTATGGAAATCTCAATGCGTGTATGAAGTAAAATAATAATAAATACTGGAATGCAAATAGTACTATAATATAAAGCCATGAATTCGTATGTACATTCTTCATCTCTTGGGATGACAAAAGTGGAAACTGTTTGGTATTGGCGGTGAGAATGATTACTTTTAGATTTTTCAAATTAGTTTGAAAGAAAAATCCTAGTCTAATATAATTTTAACYTGCAGAATTGCAGGAAAGATACTGCTTCCTTACCTGTTGGTGCTTCTGGTACCTTAGTAAGATTTAAAAGATTAGACAATGTCTCCAGCCAAAAGGTTTGCTGAGTTCTACAGTGTAAGTAATGATGGTGTGTATCTTAAATATTAGGAATGCTTTTGTAATGATGGTTTAAAATTATATTGTAATGCTTTTCTGACTTGGCACTCGTGATTTTTAAGATTCCTCTTTTGTTCTGATGATTTTCTAGGAGCTTGTATTTTACTGACTTGTTGTGCAAGATCCACAAGCCAGGACCCTTTTGTATAGCATAAAGTGCTGAGACAGGGAATTCTGGAAGTTTGAGGACAAAGGATTCAGTGACTCATCTTTATTTATTAGTGTAGCATTAATAGTAGCTGATTATATCAAATAGGAAGAATTTACTTTCCAGTTATCTCCTGGGAGACAGTGTTGTAAATGTTGCTTTTTGAAGGCAACTTGTTTCCTTCTGTGAATGAAAATTGTTCTGCACTGTTGTCTTGCATCCTTCTGTATGTACACTGACAAGCATGCAGGAAGCAGATTGTGACTATCCCAAGTGAAATCATGACAGAATGATGAATGAACTATTAATTTCAATTGAGTTTTCTGTGTCAGGATTTCACTATCTCAGTGAAATTCTCTAAAGCTGTTATTCTGCTCATGTAAGTTGGGAGGGAAGAATCCTTTACCTTTTGTTGTTCACTTCAAAAAATGCGGACAGAATTAGTCGTATAAAAATTTCAATTGAAAGAAAAAAAATAGTATTTCTTATGTRAAAGGCTTAAGCTCACTTCAATTCTTAATGCAGGGCAAAATGAAAAAAAATCAGATTTGCATATTCATAGAAGAAAATTGTTGTGTTTATGCAGCAGCTGAAAATTGTGTACAATTTTTTATTCTACAGTAGAGATGCCCGCTTTCATTCCTTTGCTTCTAGTAGAGCCTTCTCCTTTATCAGTGAAATGGAATTAGTATGCTCCTTTGGAAATCTGCTAAATAAATCCAGAATAAAAAAAGAGTGATAAATTCTTATTTAGCTTTTTGCTGATATGTTTCTAACCACATTTTTTTTTTTTTTTTTTGAGATTGGATTTGAAATGAACTGGAAGTGCTGTTTACCTAACCTTCTTATGTCTCCTGAAGCTTTATGGGGTTAAGCACTGAACAGACCTGTAAATTCTACTTGTTGGTGCTTGTTTTGTATCATGATATACATGAGGCCCCTAAAAGATCTAATCACTGTGACACACAACCAATGAATTGTGTGGAATTTCCTAATCCTTCAATTTTTTTGTTTGTTTGTTTGTTTCCTTTTGTTAATGGCCTTAGGCACAGAGAGTCTGTGTGTCAATTTTTATTTTTATATATATATATATATATATTTATATTTATATTTATATATATATATATTTTTTTTATTTCGTAGCATGTATGCAATCAATGATATATCTGTAGGTTTTAGAGCTGGAAATTGTGTTCCATGATTTTTGTGATTCTCTTCCTATCAGTTTGGAATATATGAAGTTAAAAAGTTTCATTTCCTCTATATTGCAGTGTGATTGTCTTTTATCTGARTATAAATAAAATTATTAGATGCCTTTATCTAAGCATAGATACCTAACCAGAACAGCACATTAGCTTTCACTAGCCTGTGTGGCRTATCTAAGAAAATCTTTTCCAGAAAAGATTAGAAAAACAACCTCCACTGTGACTCAGATGTCATATATTCTATAAACAAATTCATGTATTGTGTGGATTTACACTGTGAACAGTTACGTTACAAAATCATACAGAGTATAGATATGTAGACTCATACTTCATAGGCAAAACTACTAAATACCAAATCCTGAAAAAGATAAATGTTTTGGTTTAAAAAAAAAGATGCTGAATCTGTTGAGACAAGTTAATTCCTGACATAATTCCATAGGGATGCAAAAGACATATTTTCTTCCCAGAACTTTCTTAAAAGTAGATAGTTTTAAGATAGTTTTAAGATACTTGTAAGATACAGCATACTCAGATGTTAGTGCACTTTTTCTATTTCTCCACTCATTTTATTTCTGTTTCACTACTGAGATTATTTCAGAGACAAGCATATTAAATAACTTATGTACTTCTAATTGGTTCTGTCAAGTTAATGGAACTTATATTAAGTTTTAGAGCAGATGTGTTGGTTTCCAGGGACAGAGTGGAAAGGTAGTTAAAATATGTTTCTATTTGCTAAAGTTGTTGATTTTTGCCAAATATGTGGTGTCTCTGAGCAGACTGGARTATATGGAGAATATGTAGATCCTGAGTCCATGTTCCTGTAATGCTTGCTTTTCTACAGAGGAAGAGGCCATCATTTTCATGCCAAAAAAGCCATGCCAGGGATTCTGACTTTCATTTCTTGAAAATACTTATCTGTTAATAATAATTAAAAAACTGCTGAAGATTTTGAAGATTTAAGTGGAGAAAACAGGAAATCTTAATTGTAAAATTACCTGTTATTACTAATTTTATACTTCTCTTAATATCTAGAATGTGAATATTAGCATAGAGAAGCTTACAGATGATGTGTTTGATTGTGCAGTGATTGTACTGTGTAAAGCAGCTGTTGCTCTAATGGAAAAATTCCTCTATGCAGTGACATGTTTTAGACATTTCTGATGGGAAGATCCAGCCCAGTATGTTCAATAGAAATGTATGTAATATAAGTAGGTGTAAAACTTGCCTTGATATTATTACTACATAACATCAATATTTCTTACTGGGAAGAAAAATCTTTTATATTTTTAAGTTAAAATTATGGAGAATTGCAAGTTTTCAGTGGTTTACTTGGCTCAAGTGAATATCCTAGCCCTGATTCTTGTTCTCAGTAGTGAATGGCCAATTTTTGTTGTTGTTTTCTTAAACAACTATACATGACTATTTGAGTTTTAAATAAAAGGCTAATGACCCTTTATGATGARAAATACATTTTAAGTGGATGTGTAAACAGAAAATGAAGTGTTGGGGTGCAGTGTCCAGAAATATGATTTAAACCTTTGTCTTGTCAACAAGAKACAAGTAGGTAGGATGTTTTTGGAATGGCTTATTATCACTTCAGTGGCTAACTCGTTGTGTTTGCCATTAGGAAATATATGTTTGGTAAGTGGTTATTTGCATTTGACAGTTTATCACTGAGTACCACCTGCCATCCTAGGTATCACCTTGCTGGATCGCCAGAATACTTTTCTAACAAATGKTATGATTTTAGGCATGCCAAAGAACTACTTGGATAAAGCATGGATTACTTGAAGTGGGATCTATATATTTTTATTACTCTTTATACTAATTTTGAAAATACCAACATAGGTTATGCAAACCTGTAGGAAGGATTTTGGCTACTTTGATCAAGATTAATTTGCAGGTGGAAAGGTAGTTAAAATATGTTACTATTTGCTAAAGTTGTTGATTTTTGCCAAATATGTGGTATCTCTGAGCAGACTGGAGTATATGGAGAATATGTAGATCCTGAGTCCATTGTAGATCCTGAGTCCACGTTCCTGTAACTTCCAAATAGCTTGTCATAAGCATGGAAAAGATATATTCCTCAGGACAAAAGTATAAGTGATTATGTGCTAAAATTATATTTTAGGAGATTAGGTGATAAATTCTGTTAATATCAAAATAGTAAATCTCTGGGATAGGGATACTGTGAATATTTTCAAAGCTCATTCCTTGTTTCAGTGCCTACATGTAAATGAAGGTGCCAAAAAGGAGACCTGATCTGAAAAAAGAGGACATGAGATCGATGAAAAATTTTGTGCATCTTTCACAAATTACATATTTCCTCCTCTAATAACAGAGATTGCATAGTCTGTGTCTTAAAATAAATTTGGGCTTGTGCTGCTTACTAGGTAAGATTTCACCACACATAGTCAGAGTCAAAACCAGGCCATCTGAGAAGCTGAAGGGCCCTCACTTGTAGAAATAGCTTTTCTATAAGCTTTGAAATTTTCTGCAGATCATAGACGATGTCTGGTATTTTGCATCTGGTTGGATCTGAGATGGAACAAAGAGCTGGAATAAGAGTGGAAGAACTTTCAAATGACACCAATTAATCTTTGAACAATTTTGTTTTGCCAGCAGCCTTCGACAGACTGTAAAAGGAGACGTGCAATTTCATAGTAATACTTCACTAAAAATATTTTCCTTTGCTAAGCACAAAGACTGAATATATAACAAAACTTAGGGCTACTTTTTGCTAMTGAGCATAATGTAAAGAATAACTGTACAGTGCAGCCCAAAGGTTCATCTTGCCCAGTGTCCCATTTGGCACTGGTCAGAAAGTGATGTTTAGGGTGAAATAGCAGATCATGGCAAACACTATAATACTTTTTCCTAGTAACCTCCCTGAACTCCAGCCACGTGAGCTCCCAGGACCTTTCTGAGAAGGATTTTTTGTATTTAATAATCTTCAACAGGTTTCTGTGGACTTATCCAGTCTACCATTGAAAATATGTGRTACTTTAGCATCTGTAACATCTTCTGGCAAGGAGTTTCACGGCTTAGCAACATATTGCATAAAAAAGTAGGTCCTGTTTTTGTTTTGAAYGTACCTTCTGATGGCTTAATAATATGCCAAATAGTTCTTGTTTTGAAAGAAGCAAGCAATGAAGAGATCAGTCATTCTTAAGACATTCTGTGATACTCTTGATTTTTATAGACTTTTGTCACATCCCTCCTAGTTGTCTGTTTTCAACTATGTTGAGTCTTGGCTTGCTTAGCCATTTCTTATATGGAAATCAATCCAAATCTTTCATTCTGCTTGTTGCTTTTATCTGAACCTTTTCTGAGTCTACGGTACCTCTTCTGAGATGTAGTAACCATGGATTYACAAGTGGCAGACTGGAGCTTTTTGCTTTATTATTAGTTTATTTGTTGTAATAATTCTTACTTTTAGGAGTGMGTGTTTCTACTTTGAGTGTAGAGGCAAGGGCAAGTTGCAAGAATGTTCTGTATAGTTCTGGCAATTTTTTTTTTTTTCATAAGCAGCATTGGAGGTGTTGGATTTGGATGGAAGATGAGTCCTAATATCAAACTGTTTGTGCTTTAATATATATTCTGATTCAATCCAGCTATAGTGCATACAGTGAGGTGAGAGGTGTYTATTATATTGGGATTTAATTTTTTGCCGTATGTAAATTAAGCACAGGATCTTGCTATTTCTTACATCTCAAAGTAAGCCTAGATCAATGCACAAACTTTTAGTAATCTTGTGAAGGTAAAGACCAGATTCCCTTTTGTTCAGTCTGTTAGCTTTTTCTAAATGCCAGGCCTCTTGATCTAGAGCCAAAGCTAGTGGTATCTGTGAAGTTCCTTTTGTTGTTGAATGACAGTAGGAGTGTAGAACAATGTTATTTCTGTGCTTACTGTTTTTTTTTTTGCAGTGGATTTATGTGTAACAAAACACAGCATTTGTAGAATGATTAACTTAGTTTTGTACCACTGACAACCAAAAGTGAATGGATCTCTTGAGGAAGTGTCTCTTTGGCAGTCCTTACCTGCAAGAGTAACAGGAGAGAAACAGGATGATAATTCTCTGAGGGAAGACAACTAATGATTCATCACGTCATATGTTCTGGATTTAAATTAAGTTATAATAGTAATATGATGCCTAGGTTTTTTGTTTGTTTTGTTTTGTTTTTAAGTGTGCTTTTGTCCTGATCTACTGACAGGGAAAATAAGACTTGCCATTGTTTAGGACAAGTTTTATATTCATTTGTAGCTGTGAAGCTGTCTGCTGAAGACAGTAGGTGACTACCTCCAACATACATGCAGGCCTATAATTATCTGTCAGAGACCTGGTGTTTTCTTCCGACACTAGTCACGCAAGTGGAGGTAAACCAGCTTACCACAGTTTAAACCATTATCAGTACCTAATGAGTCAAGATTCTATATAGTTCACCTCTAAAGTTGCTTCGATATGCCATTAACCGTTTGAAATGCCATAAATACCATTAACAGAAAAGGAAGATAGGAACCAAAAACTCTGATATCATGGCAAATATTTCCCATGTAATTAGGGCTTCTTGAAAGCTGTTTTGTTGCTGCACACAATAGCAGTAGCCTAAACATGTTGTCACAGAAAATATTAGTGCTTCTTCACTGATTCATTTCCGCTTCATGCCATTTCCCACCATTTGTTGTGCTTGTTAGTTTTTCCATTTCAGATAGCTAACTTAGAGTTAATATCGACGACAATTGGAACACGCATTGTAATAGTGTTTGCGGGTGGTCAGATATGTCCTAACAGTGCTCCAGCGCCCTGATCATCGTTCTTATTATTTGAGAACAAAAAGTACTAAAAGATTACTCAATAAACGACAGCAGACAAACATTTGTTCATAAAACAGGGTAAGGCTCATGTAAGTGAAAATTGTTTCGTATTCTACTGCTGCTCCTTTAGAGAACTGGGCAACCAGAGCGCTGAAAAGAGCTTTGTATATACTTTAAGAGCTCTGCACCCAAGGGCTTGAAAGATGTCAAATGTAATATCAAATTCTCCCTCAGGAAAACTAGTTACTAAAATTAGGTAGGACTGTTTCAAATGAAAGGAAAAGTGAATGTTTTGTATGCTATTACTCATTTTCTGTGGATTTTTTCGCTCCTTCAGTGCAAAAAATAAAAGGGAAAACCACTCTTGTTTTTCTTTACTTTGCTGAAGAAAGCTGGAGAATAATAAGAAAAAAAACACAGGATAAAGTGGGGAAATGATGGAAATCATACTAAAAATGAGTAATGTGTGAAAAGAAATATTGTCTTCCTYTTTCAAAAGAAAAAATATGCATCAAAATGATTTTTTTATTATTTTAATTTTCTTTTTGGCAGCAACAAAATTCTGAAGGGAACCTTTTCAATCATTTCCAACAACTTCTGCCAACGAGCCTACAAGAAAGTAACTTGTGATTTTCTAGGGGTAAATGTCTCAAAGAACATTGGCCCTTCTTTAAAATACAGCAAAGAATATGTGTGAGAAGACATCTTGTACTTGTTTGTAGAGTAGTAGTCATTCTTTAATATTGAAAGATGATTTGTGAGTGAGTATATAGATCTTACATTGAAACCCAGTGAAACTTTTCTGTTTGGATGACAGCAGTGTGGCAGTACAATAGCCTTACTCCCCAACCTGTGGAACATGCAACACCTTTTATGGAAAGACTTTTACAGAGAATAGTTATGAGGTATATACTATTTGTTTCATGTCTAGTTAAGTTTCTCTAAGACTGTAAGTTCAATTATTAAATGCCTGTAGTGAAGCAGAAAATAAATGTCAGAATTTAATAGCCTCCAGAAGTTAGGAATGAGTTCATGCATATATAATATGCAGTATATAATGTARTATGCAGTATATAATGTAATAATGAAACAATTGTAACAAATAATTTTAGTTATCTAGCAGTTTTTAGGCTGAAAAGGGAAATCCTGAATGACTTCATGGTCCTTTTAAAGTAGAAAGTGTTAATTTCTACCACATAGGTTGCATAAGAGGTAAGGCACTCTTTTGCTGTCCTGAGATGCTGGGGAGAAAGCATTCCCTTGGTAGGCAAATTGTTATTTTTTGGAGAAGGGTGGAAGAAGAGAGGGGAGAAGCAAGAAAAGTAGGGGATAACAAAATTTCTACAGAATGCTTTTCTTCCCTCCCTGCTCCCCCCCCCCCCCMTTAAATTGTATATGACTTTTCCATACTGGTGATTAGTTAGAAAAGGGCACATAAAAGGCAGTAATGGCTTTTCTCTTTATAACTTTTTAACCATTTCTGTTGGATTAAAGCAATATTGTCAAGATGAGGAGCACTTCCTAAATATCTCTCTCGTTATGACCTAGAAGAATGTATTCTGCCATTTCTTTATCTTGAGTGAGTTTAGAAATACTCTCATGCATCACTATTCCCGCTTAAACTGTTAGCTATGCAATAGAAATATGACATTTTATTATTCCCTTTAATTTCAGTAGAAATTGTAGATATATGCATAATTATCACTTTATTGGATGACTGCAGGTAGGGTGATGTGGAAAATACAGTTTTCTTAACTATTTTGTAGTGGCTSATACAAGTAGGAGGATATGTTGTATTGCTTCAGCTCTATTTTCCTGGCATAAATGAGAGCTGTAACAGCTTCTAGCATTTCTGACAAGCATCCCATTTTTTTGATTTCTAGATGTTCACATTCTTAATTCCAGAATTACCAGTAGGTAAATATTGTTCTGAAACTGAATTTCCCAACAATTTTCCATCCTGCATTCAAGAATATTTCATTTTAATTATGAATATGATTGAGGAGTATTTATGAAATAGGAAAGTTTGTGATACTAAGCACAAAAGCTCTATTCCTGTCACTTCAGAGAATTTTTTGAAGCACTGGCTTGCCTAAGACTCCTGTTATTTTAAACAGAAGAAAGATGCGTACTTCTGGGGCAGTTCAGTTTTTCAAACCTCTCTCACACTTTTCAAAGACTAAGGGAAAGTTTAGAACTACTTTGGTACATCAGTTAAGTATATAAGCTTGGTGGGTTGAATCCTTAATGATTAATTTGCCTCTTCCTGTTCCTAGCCATTATTTGTGTCTTCCTTGCATGCACACAGTAATTTACTGTTTGAAAAAGACTGATTTTCCTCAAAATCAGTTTACCTGTGAATTTGGTTTACTACTGTTTTTTTGCCTTAGTTCAGCTTTGTYGCTTGTAAAATATTAGCTCAATATCTGCTCTTAATAATTACTAAAAGTATTTAAAATGTGATTTAGTATTATGTAACAGTCTTACTAGGTGGCAGTAGAAAGACTGAAAACTCCATCTGAAGAAGTGCTTGTGTCTGAAATAAATATTGAAAGTTTAAATTCTACCTCTAATTATCCACTGGTGTAGGTTTCTTGCTTGAATATAGTTTTGACTGAAAAAAATGTAATATTTTTCTGTTAAATGGCCCCTTTATAGTTATGTCCCTTATGAATTTGGCAAAAGTAGAAGTGTTGGATAAAAAGAGTGATTATTTCATCAGTAGGGGGCATTCTAGTATTTCCACAGTAGGAAAGAAATTTATCTCCTAGACTAGAACTGCAGCTGATGGTATGTGCACAGCAATATCATCCAACACAGAAAGACTTCAAAACAGAAACAGTAGCTGTTAACTGAGGGATAAGGTTGCTTACACTGCATTTTCCAAAGTGAAAAATGTCAAGTGGTATGTGCATGTTTCACTTCTATTGAATAATAGAGTAAATGATGATTCTTTCCCTGTGTTGAATTTTAAGGCGCGGGGAGGGGAGGGGGGAGAGAAAACAATTCTAGAGTGTTTAATATTTTGAGTTCAGTCTGGTCCATAGAGCCTTGTTTTCTGAGAGGAATAAAATTCAGTAATTTTAGCTTATTATAATATGTTCACAAATATCATACTTTCCCACYTGCTATACATCAGTCTTAAGCATGCTTTTTGTAGTATTTGTATGGCTTGAGTCACAGTGAGATTTTTGCCATTCAGATTTAAGCAGGTCACAGATTTTCATTCAAGTTCATCAACTATTAATCCCTGAACTTGGAAATGCTTCCACATGTGCTATGCAGATGAACCTGGGAATATTTTTACCTGTGAGAGTTAGCGTGTTAGTATCTACGGTAGCCTTAATTTATAGCTTAGACACATTCAGGAACGTTGCATTTGAATATTGATGCAAACAGTAATGGAAATGTACATAATAATTTCATATCCTTTTAAAAGTAAGTGTGTGATTTGACTCTGTTAGTCATGGTGAACAGTTTGTATGGCAATTAAAATGGGGAAAAAACTACGCTCCCCTTCTCCCCCTGAGAAACCTTAAAGTACCTCTAAAAGCCACAGGTTAAGTTTTATGGTAATATTGCAATAATGTAACAATTATAGGAAAAGATTAATCAGTGAGTGCCTTTATTAGAGAAATTCTTGTATCCTAGGCGTTAATATACAGATTTTCATCAATCAAARGGTGAAAGGTGTTTTTTATTTCCTTCTTTTTGTTTGATTTTGAAAGAGCTAGAATGTAAAATAACTTTGTTTCAAAAAGCTAGAAAAATCACCTCATCATATTTTGCTACTTGTTGTAATAAACATGTTTTGAATTAAGTGCTGATCTGTGTAATGCTTTAATACAGGATTTTTCAGTAATTAATGAGTTACTCTGTTACTTGAACACATTCTGGTAATGTCTTMTCTCTCTGTTTTTCACATTTTCTCAATGCTAAACCTTCACAATGAAATATACTCAGTTCACTAAATAACAGCATCACAGTCATCTGCCCCCAGGAACTGATGCAGATCAGCRGAATGTCAGGTTTCAAGTTCTTGAGAGTTTCTGCTATAGTAAGACCTCATGAGTCTGTCTAAGTARAAAGAAAAATGAAAGTGAAACAAATTGAGCTGAAAAATCAATGAAATTTTCCTATATTAAGCAAAGGCAGACAGTTTGTAATTTTTATCTTATCTCAAATCATCTGACACATTTCCTTTCAAAAAAAACCCTAGACTCTAAAGCCAAAAGACACATTTTCCTGGGAAATCATAGAAATGAGGCAACTAAGTAAAGTATGGAAAAACTCCTGTGTTCAAAATGATGGTGTCACTGGTGGTTTGTTTGCTTGTCTACTTTAAATGAAGTACTAGAGACTTTCTTCTCTCTTTTTGTTCACCTGCTTGAATGACCTTTAAAAACTCTGATATTTCAAAGGATAAACTATAAGCATTTTCTGAAATTTAGGGCTTTTAAAGTTCCTCACAGRGCGACTAGAAATCTAAGCATTCAAATGCAAGAGACATTTCAAGCAGTGTAGGCCTTTACGTTACTTTATGAGATTCCAGAGATTCATACTCTGTTTGGTGCTGGGTTCCTGAAATTAACTTTTCTACTGAAAGAAATGAGTAGGAAGCACTCCTTCAAGTMGGAGTTATGACACTGTTGTCTGATGACAAAGAAACTGAACCAACATCTCAATTCTCATTTTGACCATTACTTAAATTTCTGGTGAGTGTAGGGGAAAAATAAAATCCTAATCCCAATATTGCCATGAGGAATCTGGGTTTTTTAATATATTTTTTTATTTTTTTTATTTTTTCTTAACAGCATTTTCTTAAAGGCTGGTGCAATTTTTAAAATTTCRGATAAAAAGCAACTACAACAGTATTTTGACTTGGTTTGGCTCTACCCTTAGGTTTGAGTGGAAATCATGCTTTGCTGGCAAAAGTGTATTCTCTCCAGTGCTATCCAACAGCAAAACAATGCTACCCTTGGAAAGAAGTCTCCATGGTAGTAAGAGCGTTTTCTGCTGGCACTGCTGCAGAAAATGATGGTAATAACACAGAAGTTGCTGACATATTGGCACTGCACATTGGGCAAGTAGACAAATTGTTCATGGTAAGACCATTGTGCAGATTACTTGAACCACATTCTGTACATGTGTTCAGTGAGGAGGCTTCTATGTGAAAATGAAATTAATTAAAGGATGTTCACCTACGTACTGTTTTATTGTGCTACTCTAAAATTATTTCAGATGTTCTGAATAGTGTAAGTGATTAGGTTAAATGAAAGTGATTTTATCAAAACTAGGAAAATTATAAACTTACTCTCTTGAGTTGATTCACTGCCAAGGCTTTCGTCTCTCTGATTGTAGTTTTGTGACTCCAAAGTAAGTGTCTTACTCTGAATTTCTTAGTTCCTCTCTTTTTTTCTGAAAACTACCATTTCTGATATGTATCCTGAAGTTCCTGTCCCATGATGAAGGCTTCTCTTTCCATACCTTCTATCTCAAACTTCTCTCTTAGCTTTGCTTTCCTTTCTCTCCTGCAACCACAATCTTACTGTGCTACTTAAGATTTTTCTCCTGTTTTTAATTGTCCGCTGAAAGTATTCTAAAATCTCTGTTCCCTTGTCTCAGCTACTTTAATGTAGTTGTCTTTATGTTCATATAATCTCCCCACTCTTTATTTCATTTAAGATACCAATAAATTGTTGTATAATGCTTGTGCACCGAGCAGTGTTTCATTTTTTYCCCCCATATCTATCTATAAATCCTTTGATCTTTTTCATGAGCTTTAAGTGTATCATTCTTTATTGTCAGTTAAGCTATCCCACTCTGGTATTTTGCTCTTTCTGCCCCTCTCTGATCTCTACTTACTTTTACTCCTCCCTATACTTGTATTAGCCTTTTGTCTAACCCTTTGACTACTCGCACTCTCACTTTTCTGCCTTGTCCCGTCATACTCTTGAGGCACAAAACTATCTTACTATCTACCAAATACATTCCTTTTCTGTATTCAGATCCTTCCTTAAAATACATATGTTGCTTTTCAGCAGCAAACAATTTGAAAGCTCTTTGAAGGAAAAAAAAAAAAAAAAAAAAAAAAAAGACCACCTCCATTCCTTGGGTGCTTCTGAGCCTGCTTGTAATTCATGTACAACTGCAAGATGCTTGAAGAAGGAACTGAACACTTCTGTGGACAGGTATAGATAGGGGTGGAAGTCAAGTGATAAAGGCAGTGGTGAAAAAGGTTGGAATCTGAGCTACTGTGTTTTAACCTAAAAATGCAGATAACAAAAGGACCAAAAACTATGAGTACAGGTAGATTTTGGATGTCATGCAGTAAGGCTGGTCAGAGCTAAAAGCTGCTACTTTTTGCAAATCCTAGCTCTCAATGACCAGAAATGTCCAAATTTAGAGGAAAATAGGAGCCGGAGATGCTGCTAACCATTTGTGGAAGAAGCAGTGTTTTCCAGTTCTCGAATGTTATTTACCTGTATGATTACTGTAAAGTTTGGAAAAGTAAAGTTAAATTAGACTTGCCATCCTGAAAAGATTGCCAAATTCTGGCATCGTATACCATAGGCAGCTTTTAAAGCACAGTGTATTTATGGAAGCAAGGCACTTTGAAAATTCATGAAGATATGTTTGTGTCAGCACAGGATAAAACTCAGAAATAATTATATCAGTGCCAGGGTTGATGTTTCTACTGGTGTATGCTAGCAGGAAAAAAAGGAACAAAATAGGGTGATACTGTATATGATAAAATGAAGACAAATTACAATTTTAAGTTATAATAATAGCAGTTTACAGATCTTAAAATTTCCATGATTCCACAGCATTTTCTCCTCACTGCCTGCACAGACTGTGTGCGTGCATGCACGTGTGTATGTGTGTGTGTATGTATGCAAAGGCTGATAACGAGGATTTAAACACTCTGATATGTGTTATTTCTGATACTTACTGCTTCCAGCAACTTCCACCTTTGAAATCAAAGTAGAACGATGGAGAAATGATTCTTTCATTGCCCAGACCTCCTGACTTCGATAATTCTGAATCTAGCTCTGCCAGCATAGTAAAGATAATTTATCATAATTGATTCTGTGGGTTGTGACAGTTCTGCCAGTGAGCACTGATTTCTAAATCTCTAATATCACTTACATGCGTATAAATCAGAAAAAACTCTGCAAAGATGCAAAAGTGGGTAACTAATGCAAGGAGAAACAGACTCTATGTACAGATTGAAGTATTTGTATAACTAATGTGACTGGCATCGAGCTGAAACCTGAGATATGATTTTAAACATATATGTTGTTATATATAATTCAGGTGGAACTTAACAGCAGATGACACTGAATTCAGTGTTTCTCCCTACGTACCGTGGCTTTTGGACTGCATACCATGATGAAGCTGGGTAAAATGTGTTGGATTTGGATACCTAAGTTAGATACCAAACTAATGAAATAACTGAGCTTATGCTTTTGTAGTGACTGCTAGAGTGACCAGTACTTCTCTGTTTTTGGAGTGGTTAAAGTATGTGAAACGGGATGACTTAGTTGAGTCTTCTTTGTAAAGAATGTGGTTTATCTCAATTGTCTGATACTCTAAAATATATTTTGCACATACCTGACAGACGGTGAAAAGTGAATGAGCCAGATGTCTCTGTCTGCATCCCAAGAAGAGGAAGTAAATGAATATTTTTCAAAATGATTTGTTGTTAATTTCCCCCAAAAGGGGGRGTGCGGGGGGAGAGAAATAAATATGAGAAACCCAATAAAAGTTACTCTATAAAAAATACTTTTTTTCTTTTTTCTTTCTTTTTGGCTTCATCTCCATTAAAATGCTTTCAAGCAACATCTACTGTTGAGATCTCAGCATGGCATTTCTTTTAGATTTTAACTACCCAGAGACAGCAAAGCAGCATCAACAGAGGCAGTAGACTAATCTTAGTATTAATCCACAGGTACAACTGCTGTTCCTGAGACATAGGAAGCTATTTCTAATTCAGTTTCTTTAATACTCATTTTGTTTCACATGTAACTGCAATGCAGTTTCTCTGCTTATAGCTCTCAAATCAACTTTTCCTAACTTTGTTTTAGAAATCCATAGCTAAAGAAAGATACCTAAAGTTACAAGTTAGCTACAATACTTAATGCTATGTCTAGCCACCTCAATTTTTACTATACTTCTCTTCATTTACTTCCACTGTTCTTCAGTGCTACATGTTTTAATTCAAATGCAAYGTGTTTTTGCACTTTAATTACTTTCTCATTCACTAAATTGATAGGTAAGATGAAAAAGGAARTATGTTCTCTGAAAGTACACTTTCTATACATTCATTGACAAAATTAGACATTATTGCTAAATACCTTTGTCATTCTAAAAGAAAAACAAAGCTTCATTTACCATACTCTTTCCTGCTGTTTTAAGCCCTAACAAAAACTCATCTATCGGTCCATATGTAAGCCTGTTACGAATAAATGTATATCGAACAGAAGGTGCTTGGTCTTTTTTAGCTAGTAATGGTGAGGAAACAGTAAACATAAATGAATAAAAGGTGGTTGATGAGCAGTCTGTTGATGCAGAAATTCAACTAGAGTATTCTCTAATTATTTGAATTTTGTCCTCCTAACACCTGACATTTCTTACCAAGATTAAATGTTTTTGCTAATGTCACTAACCACCTTAGATGTGAAATCTGCATGTCCTGAATATTTTCCCCTCTTTTGATCTGGAGGACAGTATAGTATTACTACTGGCTTCTCTACATAAGAAGACTCTAAAGAATGATTTTTTTGAAATTCTTTTTCAGCAAAGAAAAATAGAACAAAAACAGTTCTCAAATGCTCAGTTTTAACTGTTGTACCTCTTCTTATRGGAGGTTTTATAAATAGCAGCAATTGTGACAATATATATATTTTATTCCAATTACTGAATTTCACTCAGAAGAAAAGGATTAGAAATCTCCTCTTGCTTTCATTGTTTTGGTGAATTCCCTTCTTGGTTTTTCATTGTTGTTAGTTCTTATTTGATACTTCAAAGAAAAAGTGATGTCATGGTGTTGCGATAAAGCCTGTGATTTGACAGCTGTTTGTGCCCCATGATGGAAGATGGAAGAGAATAGGATGAGATGACTTATTCCCTTTTCTTTGCACATAAGTGCACAGGAAAGAGAGGCAGCCAAGAATCATTGGTTTGTGCAGCAATGAAACCTGCTGTAAGGGCAGGGCTGCTGCACCTTGTCCATCAAGGAACAATCCCTGTATCCTCTCTACAGGTTCTACATGCTCTAGTCTCTGCTGGAGTCTCTACACACCCATTCAGAATGACTCTTGCACCTCTGCACTGTATGTTTGTGCCCATATTCAACACCTAGTGGCCTACCTTAAGTTTTAAAAACATTTCCTTCATAAATGACATTAGAGAACATTGACTATTCTTTTTTTTCTAGCATTTATGGGCATTTTTGTCTGTTACAAATTAGCTCTGATACAACTAACTGAAATTTAATAAATRCAGAGCTAGCAAAAGTCATTGCTTCTTCAAAGTGGAGGGGACTGTACAGATAAAAAGCAATGTTGTTGACTTCTGAGCTAGTACACTGCTTAACCAGGGTTGTGAGAYGCGCTTTTCTTCATCTTGGATCTTTCAATGGCCATCATTTAAAATAGTAACTAAATGTCTGACATTTCTTGAGGTATTTGTCCTTGTATCATAGCCTAGAGTCAAAGGTGCTGCTGTCTCTTTTGTAATTCTTCTTAGACCCTTGTTCTCCCAATAACATGTGTAAGGTCACATGAAGTAGTGGCTGATAAATCAGGGAGTACATTCTGGGTTCTTCTGTATTACAGCTCAGAGACCAAGTTGCTAAGCTATCTTTTATTGCAGTAAGGAGAATTACTAACCAGGTAAATACTGAAATTGCCCTGAAAATAAATGTCAATGTCTTTTGTATTCATATTCAAGAGAGAAAATCTATCTAAAATTTCAAAAGTGGAAAGGGTCCTGACAATTTTAAYGGTACTATTACAACATGAATTAAGATGCTGTTGAAAAATACTGAGAAACTTCCCAGTTCTACTTTGCATCGTGTTGCTCATCCGATAATGGYATATGTTAAAGAAAATTTACCAACTTTGTGTGTTGTTTTCAAGATAATCAGACAATTATATCTGAGGCTATGAAATAATTCRTCTTTTCTATTTTCCTCTTTTCATCTAAAGGTTAGTGCAGTAAAATAATGAATTAATCTAGTATAAATGATAAATCAATTTTTGTAAGTTCAAGCTGCTAGGAGAGACAAGAATAACTACCATCCTATAATCTACTACCATGGAGAAAATAAGTAAAAATGAATAATCCTAGCTTGGCTCTCCTGACAAGTTCAAAATCAGTAGAATGATGAAATGTGGATGTTGGCAGCRGAAATCACTTAGCCTTTAAATTATCATTACGACTCGCTACCTAAAGTCTAAAATATGTTAGCCCTAGCCTGAGTTTCAATCATTCTTCTTGAGGAAAGGAGAGAAGGAAGGAAAATAGAATTTGCTGCAATGTGGCAATGTGAATGAGATTAATTATTTTGAATATCTTGTGTGTTTCTTCCAATCTCTGATTTGCCTCAGACATTTGCAAAGATTTCGCAAGACTATTTTAAATGGTTTAGAAATACTTCTTCTCTGGAAGTATTGTTTGTTTATATGGCACTCAAAGCTGTAGGAATTTTACAGAGAGCTAAATGGAAGAGGGAGCTTCCTTGAAGAGCCTGCAGCGCAAGCTGAAGGAAGGAAGTGGTGGCCATGCCTTCTCATTACTGCTGTGAACTAATACCAGAATTCTCTTCATGGATTGTGGGTGTGTTGCAAGGATGGGAGGTAGTAGGTATGTTATAGCAGAAGTGTTTTGGTGAATCTTGGAGTCTTCTCWGCAGGCTCCAGGAAAGCAGTAGGTACCTTGAGTTTCCACATTGTACTGCTTATACAAGAGAATATAGCTGCTAGAAGACAAAAAATGTGAGAGTGAGACGATAAGTGAGACTGTGATTCTGTGATGGTCCGTCTTTGGTTTACATTCCTTTTCCCTTTCTTCTTTCTTTCGTCTAGTTTTTCTGTCACTGAAAAATGACTCACAAGCAGGAAAAAAAAATAAAATCTTTGTTAAGGCTTTTAATAGCATGTAACAAATTTGAGGGATTTTTTTTGTGCAAAAATGGATCTGAAATTAAAGTTTGTACWACAGCAGTAGCATTTGCTTAGTGGCACTCATCTGAGTCAGAAGCATGACCTTAGTTTGGTTTTTAATATACAGTAGAATCATGTTCACCTTTGTAGCGCAAGGTTAAATGTGGAATTGCTTGTGCAGAGTGATATTTCCTGTAGAACTACATAATCTTACACTAAATTCTTTGAGTAGGAAATAAAACTGCCATTCTTCCAAGTATTTCTTCTCTTTGGGGATATTAGCACTAGGCTTTTACGTAATGTCTTGAAGAAATCCAGTTGCCTTCCCTGTTTGCTTTACTRTGCTGCCAATATTTTTTTTTTTTTTCGTATTATAGGCTTTGGTATCTTGAAAAGTCCTTTGTAAAGAAAGTTTTTCTAAATAAAATCGAAGCACTTTTGATTGTGCTTGTCTTTTTGTACTCTTCTCTATGCCAACTTAGATCTGTGCAAATGATTTGTGAAGTATCATGAAATTATTTAGCTTCTTACGTAGACTTCAGAGTTCTACATTTTGACTTGCTCCTGTTAATTCCTTAGGCCAGTATAGGACAAAAAATAGAAATACTAGATTTTTTTTAAAAAAATATTTCAAACTATCTTTCATTAACATCAAAGCATGGCCTTTAAGTTTTATAATATAACAAAATTTTTCACTGATAACATTTTGGCAGGGCCAGAAGAAGCATATCCTATAAAACACGTCTTGTAAAGCAAACCTAAAAGAAGAAATCATGCAAGTCTTCCAACTCGCAGTACTGTACAGGCTGTTCAACAATATTGATCTGTTGAACCAGGAACCAACAGAARGGAGAAAAGCATCTGACAGTATTTATCAGCTAGTAGTGCCAAAGTTGCATTTCACTCCTAAGGGTTCTTACACATCTGAAGTAAACAGCTATAGTAGTTCCTCAGTCAGTTCCTTCAGCTACTTACCCTCTACCATGGCTACACAGCATGCATAGCCTCCCCAGTGAAACAGGAGGGAACGTGTACTTGTGATTCAGCTGTTCCTCTTCAGTGTAAAATTATGTTCACTGTGGGTCTGTGGCTAATGTAATATATGGTGAACTTGGATGGCTGAGGCCTGTTCTGTTTTCTCGCTCCTGCTATGAGGACAGTAACTGCTAGGAGGGAAGTATGGGATGAGCAGCTGTGGCTAGTAACACAATAGCTGAATTAGCAGTTTGTTGTGTCTGTAAATATTCATATTTTCACTATTCAGTAGAAAGTTAATAAATGCTAATGTATATAAAACTGAACTTTATGGAGCTGTGGAAGCTTTTTAAGTATTGCTATTAAGGTCTTCCAGATGTTCACAGATGGAAAACTTTTACTAAAAATGGTTGCAAAAATTAATATTGGTTTTGATTTTCTTTTTTYAAAAAATCAGGAAAGTCTGAGGAAGTTCCAGAAAATAGGAAGAAGAGCTAAGGTCTCTTCAGTAATTAAACAGAATAGACAAAATAACCTASGTAACTAGGCTGGTTGCCTTGACACTGACACCAGGCAAGACATTTGAGACCGCTCTGGAATGCAATCAGAGCATAATATTAGCAAAGCAAATGCCAGTCAGCATGCTGCTATAGAAAGCAGGTTGCCAGTTGTACTTTCTTTTGAATTAGATTGAAAGTGTTAAATGACAATTTTCTCTTAGATTTACTTATGGCATTACACTTAAAGGCAATGTGAATTTCCTTAAAGCAAACTACATGCAGCCAGTGGATATGAAACAAATTAAATGAGGTTGGCTGATACCAGAGTAACTAAACGCGGAARCATTCAGTTATAGGGATATTTTCTAATGGAGTTCTCTAGAAWTGAACTTGCTCCAATTTTCTTTTTAATGGTATTATAATGAGGTGGGAGAAAGCAYAAAATTGTTGCTTAAAGGGGAAAAAGGAAATCACGCAAACTATTACTGTGTGCTTAAGAAACAGAGAATATTGAGTTACTTGAATACAGTGAGGTTGAAGGATGCAGTGCATTGGCAGTAATCATTCTAAAAACCATTGCTTAAGAAAACATTTCTGGAGACTAATTATATGTGTTACATTGGCATAAAGGTCTTTACATTAAATATGCATATAAATATGTTCATAAAAGCATCAGTGGCAAATACCTGATCAAATTTTCTTCTTACAATGTTGTAGGTAAACGATGTCAGTATTTGTTACCCTATGAGTTGTAAGTTGCCTTTTCCCTCCTCAGTTGCATAGGGGAAGGAAACAGATCACTAGCATTAGTTAGGACACCTATATTCATTAGGTTGTTGTTATTAATTGTAGCAGTTAACTGTTCACACCAACCATTCATTTATTTGTGTAACATAGTTCAYTCACATGTTCACTCATAGTTTCCTTGTCGGAGCAACCACTGGTAGACCAGCCCAGCTGAATCTTCAGAAACAGAGGGCTGTGTTTATGCACTGCTGGCTGCCAGGAAGGTGCTTGGAGGGTCATTCGTTACGGCAGATGCATAAATGTTCCTGTAGCTTCGTCTGCTGGATGCACTGAGTTGCACACCCGTTGTTGATGCTAGCGTATRCTGTTGGCTTCATATAGGTTTAACCGAATCTTGTGGTCTGAGTTTAGTCATTCTTGCAGCTTCAGCAGGACTCCTAGTCTCCAGAGTTTTTCAGTCCTTGAGAAATTTTCACACAGTGCCTTCTCAGCACACACTTTTCCCTTTCTTTGGCATTTTGTTTTCTGGCAGCTGTTTCTCTATCCAATTCTATAGATAACTACAGAACGCATTCACATAGACTTGCACAGAAGGGGCCTTTATGCCATAAATTTTATTGTAAGAGAACCAATGAGTATTCTTTCTTTCCTATTTTTTTCCCATATCTTGGTTATTTTTCAGGAAAAATATATTCATTTTGAACTCTTATCAACAGCAGTAAATTGGAGCTCTCAGAACTTAAACTAACTTTTACAAGGATTTTTTTTTWAACTCCTGCCTTTAATTTATATTGAGGTATTATAATGAAGTGGGAGGGAATGGGAATTCGTAACAAATGAATTTCTTATTCAGTGCATCGCAGGGATTTTATGACCTAGGGCAGGTCATTTAAGAAATCTACAGTATTGAATGTTCCTCTTGAAAGACTTTAAGCATGTTATATATTGATTTTGAGAAGTATGTCCTAAACCTTAAAGTTTGTGGGGACGGAGAGTATTTGGCTCTGTGATCCACTGTTTTGTCCTGAAAATGAATGAAATATGGCTTAAATAAACCAAACAACCTAAGCTTAAGCTGAACTGCTAGAAATCATAGTATCCCAGGTAGCAGTTTTAGTATTTTGGAAACATCCACTGCTAGAGCTTTCCCAGTAAATATCTACAGTAGAGTTTTTCAGTCTTTCTATAGTCACCAGCAATATAAGGRAAAAAAAATCATTTTCCAGGTGGTGAAGAATCAAACTGTCAGGCTCTAAAACAGGAAAGTAAGGCCAAACTTTGCAGGAAGGTCTCCCAGTTTGTGCATGCATATTTGGTACCTAACAAATATAAAAATTTAGAATARAATAAATACTAAATCTCAGTATTTGAATAGCCTATAGGCTATTTGGGTTCCTGGACAGTAACAATATGTATTCTTTCCAGAGCAACAACTCTGCTTCTTATTGTGAAAAAGTTCTTAAAGTCCCTCTGGGGTTCCAGCTTGGTGGAACACTGAGGTAAAGTGTTCATCTAAAATCTGAAGATACAAGATTTTTGGAACTGTTAATGCACATATGAGCAAAACTCCTGAAGGCAGTATGGCTTCCTCTGGGCTGTGCTGGCATCTCAGCAATGTGACCATGGAAAAGTGGCTTTATGACTGAGCTTTGGCGATTAAATTGTAATTTGGAAGAGGGGTTAAATTGAAATTTGGATCAGAAAATCATTTTATATGGGGCAGAAGCAACAGAAAAGGGAGGATGGGTCATATTTAGCTTTCCAAAACCTTCAGCTSTACTACTTGTGTTTCAACTACCTCCAAAAGTTCAATGTCACCCTCTATAAACAAATTGTATTGTGTTTAGAAAGAACTTCAAAATAAAACCAAAAAACCACCCAGATTGTGGAAAGTTCAGAGCCCTGAACTGACACTTTTGAGGGAAAAAATAGTGTATTCTCTTGTGATTTTTTTTTTCAAATAACAGCAGAAATTTGTATATACGAAACTCTGGAAACTCTGAGATCTAGTTTATATAGTTCAGTTTTTGCTTAGAGAGGCAAAAAATTTCAGAAATATTGGGGCCAGAGTAGATATCACTTTCTTCCACTTCAATGAGAGGGCAAAAATTAATTTTGTGGAGAAATAAATTCAATTTTGCAAAGCTGTGTGCTTACTGAAACTGTTGTCTCATTATTTGAGAAAAATTTCTCGGGCATAAATTACCTGTAAATTCTTCCACTGTGTGTGGGCTTTTTAATTTTGTTCCAGATTCTCAATCTCTTCTCAAAATTGGTTTTTGAATGATTATTACTTGCAGACGGCCAAATAATGATAATCCATCAAAAAGCATCTGAGAAAGGTTAGTGTTAACCTAAATGAAACTGCCTGAAAGAAATCACTTTGAAGTCTGTGGAAGCTGATGCATTTTAGGATCAGGTTTCTCAGCCTAGTGTGGAATGGGCAAAACTTCACTGATGGTGATAAATRTCTTTCTTTTTCAGAAGCTATTAAAACCTTCGGTGGTTTCAGTAACATGGTTCTAAAAATATTGTCAAATCCTGCCCAGAAACTGAACCATATGCCTTTTGTTTTGGAGACAAGYGGCAAAAGAGAAACAACAGAAAACMAAGAATACAGTTCAGCCAGAGAGGTAGCAACAGTCTTAGAAAAATTTTGAGAATGATTTTGGGATAAGTCCTGCCTGTAAAGGGCACCTGAAACTAAGAGAAATAAATTGTTCCTATGACTCTTTCTCCCTGAACATGGAGGAATTGGGGCTCTGGTATATTTTTCAATGAATAAATAGAATTACATGAAGGAAATGACAGTACATAAACGTTTTCTCTGGGAGAGAGGTGTGAGGCAGGAAGGAATTCTTTTCTGAAAACAATACAAATAAACTTTGTGCAACTCTTGAATAGATCAGATGTGGCTGAGTGTTTCCAAACAAAGGCATAAACACGATATTTTTGTATTGTACTTCACAGAACTAAGGGTTACTYTTAGGTATTAAATGCCTTATATATCCAAATTTGTTCTATATATAATATCATCAAATGACCTTAACTGTGCATTGACGTTTTAAGCTTTCCTAGAGATCARTGAAGTTTTAKTATATGTTTGTGAGATACAGAGCCRGGAGATGCAACTGAGTGAAACTGAGTGAGATTCGAAGACAGTCAGCTTAAAATATAGACAGTTTTCAGAAAATGTGAACATCATGGGACAGTATATAGCCTACCTTAAAAATACTTTATCTTTTAGAATGTTAAGTGTAGGTGGCCAACTGCAAAAATGAAAAAGCTTATTTTACCAAAAATGCATGCTTCTTCCGTAATGTTTTTTCCAATGCAGCTGATGTGAAAAATGTGGAGTTGCCTGTAGTGTAGTGTGTAGTTAACTTTATATCAATGCATCTTTACTTAATAATATRATTAGTATCTCCACTGGCAATTTTAGAAAGTATATTACACAGAAATAAACTGATGATACTGGTGGTCAGAATACATTGAAAGGACAGACATAACAAGAAACTATTTGAATATCTGAAAAGGATGCTAATGTCTAGAAACGTTTTGAAATGTGATACCTAGGATAAGGTTCAAGTGAACCTGAGAGAGTTCAGTGCATAAATCTTGCTTTATTTCTTCTCTTTTTGTTGAAAATCTCAACCTCCTAACATCCAGAACATTAACTAAACAATGTATTAATACAAGATCACTATTTTTACAGTAGTAATGCAGTGTTTATAGATTGTGATATAAGTAAAGGTTAGGATGATAACACTTCCATGTCCTGAGAGAAATATATCATTCATAATTTCCATTTTTCAATCAGCTATTTAACTGAAAAGATAATGTTAGGAGTCAGAGCTGAAAGATGTCTTTATGCCTTTAGCTTCAGACTTGGGGACTTAATTCCTCCTTAACTCCTGTGCACCTAAATCCAGGAGTGTACTTCAGAAGTGCATGGAACCAGCTGCAGTCTATCAGGGCTTGTTCATGTGTGTTCATGTGTTCACTGGCAGAAGCAGAATATCCACATTTATGCTGAGCGGTGCTGGACTAAGACCTGTCACTTGGTTCAGGCATATTTTGAGAGCTTCCGGTCAATGTGAGAGGAATGCTGATGCAAAACCTGGACTTCTGTAGACTCCACTGTTGAGAAAAAAAAATCAGAATAAACATGGCACATCGGACATACTGAACAGAGCACTTCTGTGGGATTGTGCCTACCTTGTCTTTACATTTTAACATAGCAGATGGACTGCTGTTCAATGATTGAGCCYGGTTTGACTGGTCAGACTAGTGCCAATCATTGCTTGAGGAGCTGGAAATACATAGAACTATTCCAGATGCAATTAACTGGATTTGGCTCACCTAATCATAGAGAAACCTCCGCAGGTACCCTTTGGCTACCAACTCCCTGGGGCCTTTCACTGCCAGAGGGAAGGCAGTGCTTCATTAGCGGAGCCCGTCTCCTATAAAGCTTCCTGCAGCTATCAGAAGGTAGCAGCAGCAGCTGCAGCATCAGTCGCTGGCTCTTCCTCCCTCACCCCTTCTGACCTGTGCCTGCAATAAAAGAGAATAGAGCATACAGTGATGCCAGACTGTAGTGCCAGCAGCTACTGTGACAAAGTGACAGGTGACAGTTTGTGGAGGGTGACAGTCACAACCAGTGGACCAAATGGGAGCTGTTATTTGCTAACAGCTGTTCTGTGAGGCAGGAGAGACAATGGGCAGGCACTACAGAACAGATTAGAGAGCTACCATTGCATACAGCCTCCTAGAAAATGCACAACCTGTGCTACTTTTCAAAAAAAWAAAWWAAATAAAATAAAACCTTGCAGGTAAACCTTCCTTTTCAAGTGCTGTAACAAAACAAGACTGGTAATKTCATACTTCTTCTGGTTCTTATAAAAATTGTCCAAGTTCAGCAGGCCTTTTTCCTGAGCTAGACTTTAACTGTAAATATAAATGATATTTTACTACATGTGGACATCAGGAACATGGTGTAAATCTGAATTATAAACCTTCATGGAAAGCCGCTAACAGGAACATAAGTCTTCTTGCAAGCAACTAGATGTTTAACTGAGAAAAATCTACAGAATATCAACTGCCTTTCCCCAAAACCACTTCAATAAACATGTAACATTAAATACAAAGAACTAAAATGTTAAAAACAACAAAAGAAAAGTGCCTGGGTCACAAGGAGAAGGAAGATGTCGAGGAGGTGATTCAGTCCTAAATGACATAGAAGTAGATAAAATATATACAAAGGTTCTAATAGCTTGAATCTTAAACAATTCCAGAGGYAGAGTATTGCTAAGATAAATGTGAAGGCTTCATGGCAATCAGTTAAGTTATTGCTTCTGATGTCCAGAGCGACTTTAAGTGTCAGAATATGGAGGTAGCGTTCTGTTACATTCCAGTAGGATATATCAGTCATTCTGAGAAAGCAGCATGGTTGCATTTGATGTTAGACAAAATGGGGTAGGCAAAGTCTACACTGATTTGATGGGGAAAGCTCTCYAGCTTCATAAATGTTCCATACCGTAGCATGGAAGCATGCATTTTCCATGCTTCATGCGGGGTGAATAGGTAGGGGTGAGGAAAGGGAACAAATTGTCCTCAGTAAATTTATACCTATATTGAAGAACCTTTTTGAAATCCTGTAAATTTGAACTGCTACCAACAAAGAAAGAGAGCTGGTGATTAAAAATATAAACCTTGCCTTTTGATGGCTTCTTCAGAACTTGTACAAAGATGAAGCAAAGCATCAAACACACCTAAAAGACAAAATAAATATTTTCTGTGTAGTGACATTTATTTTTATTTCTGTTCATTAGAATGGCTTTAAACATCCATTTGCTCAGGATTTTGGGTGACATTATGTGTGTTTCATGTCTCCATAAAAAGAGAGGAAAAAAAGATGKTTTTTTTTGACAAGTAACCTTTACATCTATCACTTTTACCCAAGATTAACTCAGTAATGTCCTCATGAGGCATAAAGACTCTGGGACTTCTAAAGGAAAGAATAATTTTTGAAATTCTATGTGCTCAAGCCAAACAAAATTCTTTTACTGCATCAAAATTACCTGTGCTCGTAGGTTAAACCCAGCTTTTCCAATGGTTGAGAATGGTCTGGTGARTTTTAATAACATATTGAAGCAGAATATAGATAGATAGCAACAAAATTAGCTATACAATAGACATGCTCTAATATTTTTTTTCCAACTGGAGGTATGGCTATTTTCTACCATTYCAGATACGGCTTCTTGCCTCACATGAGGCAARTTTCCTGTGTTTAAATCTGGAATGTAGCAAGCCAAACTCCATTTAATAAAAATGGAGTCATGTGTTGAAACGATCATGACATTGATTCATAAATACCCCTATGACATTTAGAACTAAAGTGATTTTTGTCTGCCTTCTGCTTTCTGTACTTTTAAAGGCTGGGGAGAGGGATGGTTAAGGTTCTCAGGTTGCTCACTGTCATCAGGAGATATAATAGACAATAGGAAATTGCCACTAGAGCAGATAAGCTATCCTGTCCATCAGTGACRTTCTCCAGGATGTCCAAACTTGCTGGGCATTGGCATTATCTGCACATTACGCTGCCTAAAAGTTCCCTAAACACTTAATTTTAGTCGGTTGCTCAGATATATTAGTTCTGACATGCTGGGGGCCTGTCTCCCTCTTAAAACTCACTTCTGTTTAAGGAATAGGCAGTCAGACACCAGAACTCACATTTCTCCAGAGGATTTAGGATTGTGACTGACCTCATGTGAAGTCACAGACTGCCATGGTACTGGCCTGGGAGGTTCACACTCACCCTGGGAGGGGTGGGCCATGAACGACACTCAAGCTGAGCAAAGCTGAGCCACCAGCCCTTGTRTTCCAGGCAAGGGCCTTGTAACGCTGTGTGTCCTTGAGGAAGAGTTTTCTCTGCCCTTTCTACCCTTCTGGGTCTAACATTTTTAGCTACACAGCATTTAAGATTGTGTTGCATTAAACCATTCCTGGATTTAAAAAAAAAAGATAACAAAAAGGTTCCCACCACTGTGGATAGAGCAGCAAGTGTTCTTGCCTCTTTTTCCAGTCTGGGGGATGCTAACCAGTAAGCTGAAGTTAGGCTCTCTTGCAGGCTCAGTGGCCCTGAAAAGTAGTGGAGAGTATTCCTGTGGCAGATGGGGTTGAATCCCATCAGGCTAAGTAGCACTTGAGAACCAGAGCTGTGGCTACTCACTAGACTCTTATGTAAAAAGTGAAAGGCTGTTATGGAAATAAAAGTAGATTCGCAGGTGGGTGGAGGCAGACGTAATTTACTTGTTTCCCTATAACCTTAAGAGGCAACAGAGGATTTCTGTTGTAAGGGGACTGGATCACTGTCTGGATATGCCCATATTTGGTCAATGAACAAAAAGAAGTTCCTAAATTAGGCAGATTGAAGACATTCAGAGAAAGATCAAGAGACACCTGCCTCTATGTGTTGACATCCTACATTCCCTAGGCAGTTACATTAGGTAGACTGAGTTAGCTCCAGTGCCACATGTTAGGAAGGCTGAATTTTCCTTGTTTTATTCTTCTGTTTTCTAGTGCAGCCAGAAAACAGATTTAAATAAAATCTGGCTGTCCCAGCCCATGGAGGCTCAAAAAGGCCTATGCTGTCCCTAACAGGGTAGTGAAAAATGTGGCCTAGTAGCCATTTCAAAGATTTTCTGCCCAGAAAGTTGCCCAACATAGCCATCAAAACTGTTTTTTCTCTTTTCTTGCTCTTGTATCTTTTTTGCGTCTTTTTGTCTTTTTTTCCCTGACTTTTTTGTCTTTCTTTCCTTTTTTCTGCTTTTTTGTTCTTTGATGGTGGATCAAAATGAAGATAATGGGCAGTGTAAACTATCCTGGGTTGTTCCTACCCCCYTCTGCTGGTTTTCTGAACACAGCTGTGCATCTCAGTATGCACTGCATTTTAATCTCTTTTTCTAGTGTTGCAATATAAGCCTTARCTGGCTCAGTAAAGAGTCAAGTCCTGAAAGGCTTATGTATCCAAAGACCAGAATCCTGGGGAGCCTGTTTCTAGTCAAAGGCTTTTCTGCAGCAAAGGCAGTTGATCTTAGGTTGAATGTATGGTAGGATTTTCTTTTTCCCCTTTGTGAATGACTTAGGGTTCCCTAGGGTTAAAGGTGTTGCTCTCCTGCGTGCTTCACAGAGCACTAATTAATGTTGATTTGGTTGATTTCTGTTCATTTTGTTTCCTTGGTTCTCTTATTTTGGAAAATAAAAAGGTAGATAACTCATCTTTGCAGCTTTCCAGTCTTCATTTTACCCGTTACTTTTACAGCTCCTAAAAGCTGTAGGGATTTGCTGATGTTTCCAATTGAGAGATAGGACACTGCTTTGCAAGAGCAAGTAAGTGATGAGATAAGTTTTACTAATCCTGTAACTCTCAGAATAAGCATCAATAATTTAATTGATACTAGCCATCAATAACTTAATTGTAACTTAAAAGCTTACCAGCTCTGCCACTGCATGCTCATTATTTTCCATAGCATCTCTTATCTGAAACAGTATCCTTAGTTGAASAAATTTATTAGCATTGCTTTGGGTTAAATGGCAGTTCGGTAATATAGATAGTTTCCTATTGATAACATCTAAGCAATTTATTTCATCTTTCCATGAGGATAGAGCAGCAGGATGGGTGATAATGAATATTCAGAATACTTTTATAAAAAGACTAAGCAAAACAAAGAAGAACCCCATCATCCACTTTCTAGCAACATTCATTATAATTTAATTGGAAGTTTACCAAAATGAATGCAGTTAAGCACTATGCTGCACTAAAGATAAGGGTTAGATTTATCCCTGATGTCGTTCCAATGAACTATGGAACTATGCCAGAAGTGGATTTGGCATGCTTTGCCTATATATTCTTGACACTCTGTTGGGGAATACTTAACCGTTAAAGCCGTGAATTTAAGCAACAGATTGGAGAAAGAAGTACTGTGGTACTTGTGGCACTTTAAAGAATTTTGTATGTTCCATTTTGGATTTATTTCCTAAGAAATGATGTAAATAAACATACTTTATGTGAACCTTTGATAGGCTGGGGGAAGCCTAATAAATGCAGTGAAGGGCTTGCACATAACCCTGTAGCAGTTGCACTGTAGAGAAAGTTGTCTTTTAAGGCTGTGAATCTATATCAAAACCTCTGCATGCTTAATCGCTGAAACAAATTATGGGACAATTATAGCAAAAATACACTTGGCTAAATTTAGATTTACACTTAGGACTTCTATATTAATCTAACAAAGCCATAGAAGCCCTATGATGGGCATAAGTGACTTAATGAAAGGCTGGRACTATCTAAACAACAAAAGAGATTCTATTCTTGTCCAGCACTGTGATTTAGAAGCAGGGCACTTGGCTGTGATGCAGAAAATTTTGGTTTCTTGCCCTGRGGCAGGTCTATGATATTGAGAAAATCACCTCCTATCTGTGCACTCCATTTATTTTTCTGATTTTTCTGATATTATTTATTTATTTCTCTTTTAAAAAGGCATTGTGAGTTTCACAGGTTAAAGTCTAGATATGACTTGATATAATAAGGGGAACCCTCACTTGCAGAACGTGGTCACTGTTCGTGGAACAACCTAATACATTGCAGCCTCTTGCTTTGGACACAGAGAAATATGTCTTGTATCCACTTGTATCCCGCTRTATTCTTTTGCTTAGAGGAATCAAATATTCTTATGGTTAAGAATCAATATTGCAAGTGTTTGAGCAAAAAACAGTGGTTAAGCTGGAGCTCAGGGAAGATGTGATTTGTCTAGCATGATAATTTCTTTTGAATGTTTTTAGACAGCCAGCTCTCCCCACTTACAAGTAAATCTAGGACTCTGCTTCCCACAGACGCACTTTCTGCCATCTCCCCAAACCGAGTTCTCGCTAAGGAATTAACCTTTTGTTTTCTTGGCAAAACATCACGCATCCTAACTTTCTGCAAAGATCCCTTCCTTCCTGTTCATGCAACCCTTGAAAGCTCCAGCTGTGCAAGTACATCCTGGATTGCTTTTTGCTCCTCTTATTCAAGGAGACCCTGGGGGCACTTTGACCCCCTCCTCCAGCCAAGCTCACTGCAGGTCTGTCCCATGACTGTCTCATCCTACCTACTTACCTAGGGCCTTCCTGAACAGAGGAAGTTTAGCTAATGACACTCTTAACTCTTGCACTGAATGACTGAAGGGGCTAGTTTACAG
>NW_028186392.1:982695-1038997 GCF_003343005.1 Rhea americana
AAAAATACAATCTTCTATTGATTCCATGAAAAATATAGGTTTCTGTACAGGCAATTTAACTCATAGTTTTTTGAAGAAGAAGGGAACTAGAATTCACCACTTACACAAGCAAAGTCCTACATGACATTACTGGCACATCATTATAGCATCAGAGTCCTGGAAATATCTGTTTTATKACTATTGTTGACTTATTTTTGTGCAAGGCACTGCATGGGGTGGTGAGGAATTTGTGGATTTAATTTTTTACTGATTGACAAGACTACATTTTCAATACTGGAGCTTCTAACAGAGAAGTCTCTCCAGTGACTTTCCCAACTTACTAAGAATCACTTTAAAATCTTTAAATGAATCATATACTTAAAGAATTTCTTTTCTTAGACACAACTTTTTAACTTTGTCTTTAGTCTATATGGTTTAAATTAAAGATCAAAGTTGAAATGATTCAGTCTATAACTTTTTTATGAGATCTGTTTGGATAGGTCTTAGACTATGTTTTCCCTCTCAAGACTGGGTTTGGACTTCTTTTTTGTTCTATTCAAATATTAAATTTTAAGACATTAGAAATAGTTCCTATTCTTTAAAACCTATCACTATGGTTGCAGTAGATCTCTATAATAAAAAAATGTCCCTTCGTCTTCAAATTACAATCTCTTAGGAAAAGTGGAATAAAGGAATCTTTTTCTATTTAATTTTCGTGTCCTCTTTCCCTGTAAAAARTACCACACAAAACCTTCCGTTTAGAAATTCCTTAAAGGGGATCTGTTACCGAAAGTTCTAGGGTATATTACCCTAGAACCCTATGTTCTGTAAATAATATCTAATTTCAAATACCTTGCCTCTTCTAGGTGTTTCTAGAACACTTTCTCCAGCTGAAGGAATTTTTCAGTTATTCATAAAGTTTTACATTGCCCGTGGAAATGTGATTGCTCCCTATAGCTTTTCTTCTGAGCCCCAGGCCAGATAAAACATGCTCAGGGCATTCTAAACCTGATTTCTTTCTTTCTTTTTTTTCTTTTTTTTTTTTTTTTCTGTGAGTGTGCCTCCCAATTTTTCTCCATTCAATTGCCCCCTGAACTTCCCTCCCAAAGATAGGAAGATTATCTGTCACTTCTCTAATTTGTCTTTTTCCAGTTTTTAATTTCCGGATTCTATTGGACCTTACCCCTAGGTAAAGCCAGCTTTCACATTGTTTCTTGCTCTTTTGCTGTTCAYGCTTTGCTCACATCTATGCTCGCAGTCAGAAGTCGGAATTTGTCTTATCTAYGTGCTGACCTCTCTGACTGTGACTTGATTTTCCTCTCTCCTACTGTTGTTTTACCTCATTTGGTATTGCTCATTCTTCCCTACCTGTTACACTAACCTATTCTGTCACCACCAGTCTATCATCATCTGGCAGTAATGTGCTCATTTTGGAGCATTTGAGCTGAAGGACACAGCACTATCAAATGAGAAATAATGACCTCCCCAAGTCCTTGTCCCACTTTGTGTATGTGTGTGTGTGACTCTACACCTAAATCAGTATATCTGACACAAATCCATACTCTGTATGTGAGAAATGATCAAAACCATCATAATCCTTGTCTAATGATGAGATAGAGTATTTACATGTTCACMTCTGATCTTTACATAAGCAGCCATATTTTTGACAGTTTTTCTTTCATTAAATGGCTTTGCAAGCTAGAGGTTGTCAGAATAAGTAGGACAGCAGTTTCTGGCACTATTTGTAAGGGTCTTCTGACTCGAATGCCATCTTCTAAAGCACAGGCACAGATATTTGTGTTATCTTTGGCTGCTCTTCACTGAACTGAACTGCAAATTTTCAGGGGAAAGGGAATGCAGTAGTGGAAAAAAGCCTGCTATTGCAATTTCTTAACAGTGTACACAGGTTTTGGCAGCATTTGCTCTCATCTTCATGTTCTAGGGCTTGAGTGATCRCTGGATCGCGTAAGCCTCAGTATGGGCTGCTGAAGGAGGAGAACGCTTGATGGAAAGAAAGAGTTTATATATGCCTGAACTGAWTCCAGGAGAAGGGTAGAGGTAGATTGATTCCCAGAACTTGCTTTTTTTTGTTAAAAAATAATAGCTCATAAGGAGAAACTCTTGCAAAAATCAGTTTGTTTTCAGTCAGATTATTCAGTTACCTTTTAACAGAATAAAGTCTCTGAGTCATGGTTTTCTTCAAAATTGTACCACATTCAGCAGCTGTGTGTATACATAGTAAGTTCAGGAAATACTCCTACTTAGATAAGCTGTAAAATCAAATGGTTTGGGACCTCTTATGGAATAAAACTAGTTCTGTGAGTTTTAATAAAATGCAAAGGCTAGATTCACATTGTGGTGTGGTAATGGTKCCTGTATTCTCCCTTATAACCAACACAACACAACACCAGGAGTGGATAAGCTTGGTTCACATCTCGTTGTCTGGGCCAGAACATTGAAATGCCAACAGCTTACTCATTGAAGTGGGGACTGAAACCCTATTTTCTTCCTGGGTTTGATAAATTTTTCATATGAAGCAGAACTAGAGATAGGTCAACATAGGAATATTGTGTGTTTCATGGCAAGAATATATGCCTGAGAAGAAAGAAGTCTGAATCAATTTTGCAGTTTAACTCAGTAAATTTTCTAAATGCTGACTGAAAGAATGTAAGAAGCTATCTCCATATCATTGTATTTCCATTCAGCCAAAATTATTCTTGACCTGGATCTGATATTTGTTCTTGCAAATAATTCTGAATTAGTGATTTGTGGTTTTTGGTGTATAAACTACTTGCAAAAATGTTTTTCTGTCTTTAAAAATCTCAATTTACAACCCTAAAAGTTGTTTAAAGTCCTATATTAAGGACTAAGGATTCCTCAACTGTGACAGAAGAGTTATGTCTGAAATTTCATACAAATGTCAATGTGAAGTTGAAAATAATCAACTTGCTGATTTTGTAACTTCTTAAGGTTTTGGATATTTCACATTGTCATTTTAACCCAGCTGACTTCCCGCTTTTTTTTTTATCATTAAAGAATTTTGCAACCAGAGTCAAGACCCATTATGATGTTCATTTCGTACTGCAGAAACCTATTAAATTTTAATAAAGATCTAGGGCACACTGAAATATAATCCTACTATATAACCACATAGACTCAGGTATTAATACRGCCTTATTATATATTACTTCCAAAAATATACTTGTGGGGAAAAGAGAGTGCCCTACTGGTAGAAAATGAACAATAACTTGTAATACGGTTTCAGAATTTTATAGCTGTGCAAAAACCCTTGAGCATAAGCTAACAACTCCTTAAGTAGTTAGAGGCTTTCACCTTTCAAAGCACTTAAAGCAAATTTAGTGTTATGTACTGTTTGCATATTCTATTGTCTCTCTTATTTTAATCATGATTGAAAACTGCACACTGTAAAGCTCTTTGTCTGCTTCCTATTATGCATGGATAGACTCCTTTGAAGCAGAGCTACTTGACATACAGAATTCAAAGAAGCTGTTACTTCCCCCTCCCCTCTGACACCCCTAAAGGGTAAGACTCTGGGAAATGCACGTTCAATAGCAGTGATAAGATAACTGTAAAGAGAGAGCAGAATCTATTTATAGACAATGTACATCAGGCGCATAATGCACTGAATGGYAGAAGAAATTCTTGTGTGGGAAATGTGTGCAGTGGCATCTATATATAGCTTTTCTTTTGTACTGTATATAGATTTTTTTTCCTAAGTGAACCTTTTGCTTGTGAAAGTTGGTATAATAAAAGCTTTAGAAGTAAGAGCCCTGTGGCTGCCTGCAAACAGGCAAAAGTATGAAACGGTGTCATGGTCAGGCTTCCTRTGTCAGTACTCTTGAATCCTGATTTTAAGGGTACCGTTTGGCAGATTTAGGTTTGTGAAAGGTTTACATGCTCCAGAGCTCATTTTACAGTTCCAGCATTTCAAAGCGTCTGTAGAGAATGGCTCTGTCCTGAAGCCCTCCTGTTTCCTCTGCTAGTTCTCATGGTTTTGGAGCAGGAACATCTTACATCACTCTTAGGGGTGATGAAAGAGAACTTTAAACTGGAGGCTTGTAATGACGACAGTACTCTTTAATAGCTGATAAACTAACAAAAGATTTTGAAAGGGATTGTGGTGTCTCTGTTTTTAGACTATTCAAATACCTTTAGTAGCTAATAGAACCGATATCTTCTCTAACTTAGATAAATACATCTAACATCTGTTTTGAAGGCCCTTGTCCATGTCCTGACTCTGCCAGCTTCCAAAGGATGGGCACAATGTTTATTCGGGACACCTAACTGTATAAATTGTCATCAGTAGTGTTCACTGAGACTAAATAGTTCCTGTAGGTAGCTGAAGTTCAAACATGTATGTCCATTAATACTGTGAACTCTATTTCTAGTAAGCTGTCAGTAGAGATGCCTTAYATTACCTGAAGAAGCAGTGAAGAGYCTCGTCTTTCAAGAATATGGATAGCAGAAATTACGGAGATCCTCCTAGAGGCTTTGTATCCTAATTGCACCATTCTTGAGTACTGGAAAGTGTCTTACGAAAGTATGGAAGACATTTCTTCTCTTGTGGTTGTTGGTACTCATGTTTACTAGATGTCTTCTTCTTCTAGAGTTCTTGGAAGGTCTGAAGAAGGCGACCTCAAACATTAAACTGGCCTCCTCTTTCTTCAAAGACCCTAACAGAGGAAGGACATAGTGGGGAAGTCACTATCCACTGTCTCTCAAAGAACTTAAACACTTGAAGATATACTATGCTGAAATGCTGGTGCAAAAGAGTAGGTCTCAAAATATTTCAGTCTCTTGAAAAATATGAATAAAAATGATCAAACTGAGATCTTGGGCAGTGATGATCTGAACAGTTCTGTAAGGCTTCCATACACATTCATCACACCTGATGGCTTGGTCATTTACTAGGAATTGGGCTATTTCTGGGATGTCCTACTATGAAGCAACACTGAATTCAGTTTGGCTTCTGTGGAAAAATCTTTTTTTGGATTCAAAGGAAAAGATCTTCAATCATTTCAGTTCCTCTTCCTTCCATGATTCTCTCTCCTTAGATGGCCTACCTCTTTGTGTAATGGCTTAACTTAGGAAATGCAATCCACATCTTTCTCTGTTCAGCAAAGCTAATGCTCATATTTGTGCTTTTACACTGTTTCCTTTAATCACTGTAGTGGCATGAGTTATTTTTAAAACATGATATCTTTCCTTATGTATTTTGTGCTGAAATAGGATAAATCATATCAGAACATTGTTCTAAACTCCAATCAGTTTTGCAGGGATGGGGCTGCTGCAGCCACAGCACATCAAAGGCCTACAGGGTGGTAGAGGAGCTATTTTACAACTGTAATGAAGTATGAAAATTACTTGTAAAGACATGTGACAATACCTGGATCCAGATGCTGCTTTTCCATTTTAAATCGCACTTCAAAGATAGAAGTGCTTCCGGTATCTGTAGTGCATGAGCTGACACTGAATGGAAAGTTCTTGATCCAAACACCTGAATACACTCAAATTATTGAAATTCTGTTTTAGATTTATTTTCTTTCATCTTAGATTCAGCCAGAATAAAGTATAAATATTTAAAATGAAAGCAATTTTTTTTAAGAGATTACTGGCTGCTTTGCTAGATCTGTTAATTATTGATAGGTCTGAGGACTGTTTAAATTAACAGCCAGCCATTGCATAGGCTACTTGATGGAAGACACAAAACTATAATAAAAAGAGGAAATTACTGGGGACTCTAAAAGGAAATCGAGCAACTATGTTTCTTGGTAGAAGTTTGGACTTAACAGGAAAGAAAATCTCTATGATACAGCCATGTAGTGTGGAGGGGTTTTGGATTCTGTAACAGAATTGTCTGTTGCTATCAGCTGCCTCAGGTTTTTTGCAAGCAATGGTATAGCTCTTATTTCAGAGACACTATGGGTAGAGTAGGAGTGTGATAGGACAGTGTAATGAAGCTGGTCTTGACCCTATGTATGCAGCAAAATAGAGGATCTTTTCTTTGTCTTTTAGTTTAGTCTAAATGTACTATTAACTCCATATATTTTTAAACATTAAATTATTTATAATCATCAACAGAAAGATAGGAAATCAAAAGGCTGCTTCTTAGTGGCAGGTGCATATATAATGTTTACATTTTAATGGAGGAAAAGGTTTCCTGCACAACCACTCTCAGACAGTGATGAAAGTAAATAGGTTTGAGTTTTGATGAAGTACCATCAATACTTCAGTTTTAAAGATTGATAAATATAATGGAAACTATCCATTCTCCTCTAAGCTTGTTTAGTACAGACAGCGTTATGAAAGCAGCTGAAGTACAGTCTATAAAGTCAGAGGAAAAATTAAAAGAGCTGAGCAAAGCAAAATTCCAAACTTATTGGTACCCAAGTTCTTTGAGATACTGTGTGAAGGAGTGAAACAGAGAAGTTTCTGCTGTGCTTTTTTCACAAATGTGTGGCAAATAGTGTGAGGTGTAAAAATACTTCATGTATGATGTTTGTAGCAGCACGGTGAGCATTATTCTTGTTAGGAGGAAAAAGGGTGTTGAGTAAACTCTCAGAAGTCAGGAAATACTAATGTTCATGTTTAACTATGAGAACTCATGTTACTTTTCCCACAAGACTCCTCCATGATTTATTGTGCTGAATATGTAACTATTCAGAGGATGAGCTAGTGAAGAGGGGTTTTGTAGAGCCTTTGCCTTGCTTGTTGTAAGTTTGTGAAAGTGTTTGATAGAACAAACAAAACAAAACAAAACAAAATCAGAATTAACTTTTAAATCTGTAAAGTTAGTAAATGGTTTTAGTCACAAGCAAATAAGATGATGGTGGCAGGAAACAGTATCTCCAAAAAACTAGATTATGTGAAACTCAATCCCTTCTACATATGGGGTTATAAGCTGCTGGGAGCAGCTAGTGCATCAGGTTAGTTACTTTGCAGAATGGTGGTGGAATGGATCACGCTCATTTTAAGGCAGGGGCTCAGGACCATAAGAGGCTACACATCCTGTGGTGGTGGCAGTGGAACCTAGTACTCAGCTTTTTAAACCAGGTTTCTAAAAATGATAGAAAAKGTTTATCTCAATTTCTTTCCTATAAGCCAGGAACATCTAAAGCTTAAGAGAACTGAGGGGATAGTTACCTGAAGGCTGAATAATATAATAATGTGTGCTCTAGAAATTTCTAAAGTTGTAGATATACAATGCAGAATATATATTAGATTTCTGGTAGAAATGGTGTGAGGCTACCCAAGTCTCTCCTGAGACCAAAGTTTGAGTAGTATTAGGTAAATGAAATCTAGAGAGGCACATTAAACAATTAATRAGAAAACAAAATATTGGAACCATTACTTGCAACGTRTGTGTGTCTGTCTTATGCAGTGAATGATGTAGGGAACCTGTAAGAGAAAAGATAGCAATGCATGTTCAATAGATTCTAGAATTAAGGTTTCCTTTAATGGTGTTGTACCCCCCACACTTCCACCCTTTCATCTTCAGACTGCTTGCAAACTCACATTCCTGAATTCAATATACTTGATTTTCCATTATTAAATCTTCTATTTCTCAATCTGAAATAATTCTATGAAGGTGAAAGCTACGGTTGTAGTCATGAGGGATCCAAAAAGGATATATGTGCTCAGCATCCCTTTCTGGCACACAAGAGTTAGATAAAAGTGCTGAGAAAGGTGGTTAAATGAATTGTGCAGATGTAATGGAAACACATGCTATGAAGGGAATTGGCTCCTCAGCATTAACCAGGGATRGCTTAGTCTTACAGATACAGTCTAATAAATGCAGTATGGACAGCAGAAGGGTTAGTTTCCTAAGGAAAAGAATAAAAACCAAACTGCTTAAAAAGAGGGAAGAGAAGAAAATTGAATCTCTAAAGATGTATTTGTAAGGCTGAGGAAGGGAAGCCAGAGGAAAGGAAAGTAGGAGGAGCAAGCTTTAGGCCAGGTCTCTTAAATAGTTGAAATGTGCAGGTAGAGTGATCACTACTAAGTAACTGGGAACAAAGCTTCTCCGACATGGCCAAAGGCTCAAAAGCTGCACAGAAGTAGGTACAAAGAGGAGACAAGTGCACTGAATGAGCAAGGATTTTTAACTGTTGTGCAGAGCTGTATAGAGAYGATATCACTAGAGTCCTTCACAAAGACATAAATGGTATAACTCCTAGCAGTACTAAAAGATCTTTGAGWAGCACTGCAGCATTGAAATTCTAAATGCCAATGCAGCCAAACACTGTAAAAATTATTAAGAATTAGTTCTATTGTGATATTTACAATTATTAGTCTCATGTCCTATTCTGAGTGATAGGTACACAGGGCAATGAATTTTGGTATTTAGAAGCAGAGGGAGGAGCTGGAGATAAACTGTGTTTTCTCTCTGTCTCTCTCTTCTTTTGCCACTTCTTTTCACCCTTCATCTTCCTCCTGTTTCCTGTCCAGCCAGTAGTTCTCTTCCCCAGCAAAATGATGGACCAGGGAAGTACACTGTTCACAGGATCTGGATCAGGGTCAGCAGATCAGAAGAGAATTAGTTGTTTCATGGGAGGTATAGGAGCCAGGTGCCTTGGATGRTGGTGTGCCTCATGGAATGAAGGCTCTTGAAGGACAAATCCCATCCTCTTTGTCCTCTTTTGTCCTTTCCTTCCACGCATAATATTAGATCAAATGTGGAGTAGGAGATTAGAAGTTGCAAAGAGACACTTACATCTTCTTCTAACCCACACTTATCCTAAAAGTTATATAACATTAATAGCTTTATTTTGGTATCCATATTGAGGAACATCTAAATGTTGGTCTTGGAGCATTCCCTTAATGAAATAAGCAAGGGATGACTTGTTTGAGGAGTCTCAGGCTAAATACGCTTGTGTATCRCCTGTGTGAACAATACATTTGGCTCATAAACTAATCTCTTTCTGACTGTAGATTATAGATTTAATGTTGRGTAAACAGCAGGAGGAACGAGGATGGTGGTGATAGCTCATGCCCAGCTGGGAACAGATATATGTGTTTTGATACATGTGGTTTGGCAGTTGTACAACATATCATCCATTCTCTTCTTCAGGCCAAGGAAGTAAGAGAAGTGAAAGGAAGAAGTGCACAAGTCGGTAAGCTATCCCAGACACCTCTCTGTCCCATAATCATCCCTTCATTGTTATCTTTTTGTCTTAAAGACAGTGACTTTCATCTGTGACCCCTACTACCAGTGGTTCTTATAATAGTCAGTTATACAACTGCAACTTTGAGAAACAATTTCAGATCTTGGTATAGCTATAAAGTACAGACAGTTAAAATCTTCTTCATGAAAAATGCATGTTTAAATCAACTGAAGTGGTTTTCAGTTTTATTAAAATTTATTTTTAGCTGGAAAAAATATTGAGGGGGAATCTAAAAAGATTAAAGGCTGCTTTGAATGTATTTCAACAGATAATTTTTTCCCATCATACTACCTTTTTTTTTTAACTGAAATATCATTTTAAAAATGAAAACTTTAGCTTGAAAGAATTCTTAAAAATTTTCTCTGGTGGAAACAAAAATAAAGAGGGAAGTTAAAAGGTGTTAGTGTTGCAGTTGCTTCCTTTTTTATTTGACTTAACAAGACATTTCTTGAGAAAAGTTACTTGAATAATTACTTTAAATGAATAGACCTGAGMATTTAATCTAATCTTTCTCATGTGACAAGCTGATTTTTTTTTCAAAATGACTGGCAAAATCTTTTTGTTTTACCTTATATATTTTGCTTCTATAAAATTCCTTGCCTTTTGTAGTTTTTACTGGCACTGGATTGTTTCTCTCCATTGCTTTTGTAGCAAATCTTGATAATATTCAAATTTTCCTTTCCATGAGAAATATTGTCTTAGTGACCACTATAATGCACATACAAACTTATGAATAATAGAATTGTTCCACAGACCACTCTCTTGCTTTCTTAAAGATGAAATAGAGCTGTCCTACTTTCATTACTCATGATCATGACAAGAGGAAACTAAAATCTGTGATGCATCTTAGTCTGGAGTAAAGATAGAAATCAACCAGAGAGAGAGAGAAAATCACCAGYAAATACGATAAAAGTGATGCTCAGGCTTTGTGCCAAAGTGCTACTGATTCTGTGAAAGCCATAAGTGGTCAACAGATAGACATGAATTGCCTTGGAGAGGATGCTATTCAAGGATTGTAGGTTGGAAGACACATTGAGGATGCCTGACTGTACTGTTCTCTCTCCTTTCTCAAGAAAACTCCAATCTCTTGTCTAATCTCGAATTCATATTCTGATGCATTTTTTCTTACATAAAAACTAAGCACTGCAGTTAATCGGTGGAACAAATTTCAGAAAACAGTTACAGAGCATTTTATCACAGAATGGAGCAATCATTTAACTGACACCTTTTTTTTTTCTTTAAAATTTCTGAAATCTTCTGRTAGTAATCAAATATATATATATTTTTTTCSCTGGAGAAAATGGAATGATATTTGCCAACTTTTCATGCTGGCAATAAAAAAATGCAGATAATTACATATAGTCCTCAATCCTCCATCTTTGTCTGGATAAATCATAGAATCAGTAAAGTTGGAAGGGACATTTGGAGATCATCTAGTCCAGCCCCCAAAGGGGTGGCCCATATAGGGGCCAAACCCGCAACCCTGGCATTAGTAGCACCACGCTCTAACAACCAAGCTGTAACGCCCAGATAAATGTATTGCTGTACGACCCAGATGGGACTCGAACCCACAATCCCCAGCTCCGGAGGCTGATGCCTTATCCATTAGGCCACTGGGTCAGTATTTCATTTGTTTTACACTAAAACATGCATCTCTCCCACATAATGAATGATAAACTCCCTGGGATTTGTGAAGTGTGGCATATATCCTGAGCTACGATTACTTGTCTGCTCATTAGCTCTTAAATGGCATTTCCTTCTCCTCCAATACATTGTTAGTTTACTTATGAGAGATCTACTTCAGGTGCAGGATGATAAATCTCAGGTGCCAGGCATTGATCCTCATCGGTGAATATACATGACACATTCATTAAATAACAAGTTCAGGTTTAAATTTGAATTTCTAAATATGGATATGTCAAATTAAACACCTAAACAACTGTCCAAGTTCAGGTGTGTACAATAAAATGAGTCTGACTTTGCTGATCAGAATGAGCTTTTTAAAGACTTCTTAAAAATAGATTTGATGGATTAAATCTGGTCTTTTTTTTTTGACCCATGCCTGCTTTTCCTGTATGCTGCATATAAAATATACACATATATAGTAATTTTATTTTGATGCCTAATGACACAAATAAGGTTGGAGAGTGGGAACTGTTGATCTGATATATTCAGGTAATTCTTTGAGGTTCAATGTATTTTCAAACTAATGTTCAAGCAAATGGGAAAAAGCCTTTCAGTAAAAATCAAGACATTGCAATTTGTCTTAGTTAGAGGGCTGTAYCTGAATAAAAGCAGGTCTTTGAAAGGTTTGTCATCCCACGGCATGCTGTCTACTGTGGTCTAGTTCTGCTAGTCAGAGCTGACCAGTGCATGTGACAGGGATGAACTGTACCCTGTAAGAAGATGAGCAGTGGTTATATATATGTATATTTACCTATATTCCGGCAGTCCTAGAATCTCTGAAAAATGTTTGCATGATACAGTATTTCAGAGAATCAGTAACACTCTCAGACTGATTTGAAAGTCAGATTCTTCCTTAGGCTTCACGTTGTTATGCTGGAGAGACTAGATACTGTTTCACTTCCCAAAGCTTCACCAGTTCTGTTGGACAAGATGTTGGATCAAACATCTTTTTTTGAGAAAAGCCTGTTATAAGAAAAATATGATGCTGTAGCTRTTTCTCCAATAAAAATAGAGCTGTCACTTATGAGAAAGAAGAATCTATAGGCAGATATTTGGAAAATTTCTGTTTGACTTTGTTCAGAGAGTTGTCTTTTAAATTTGCAGAAAGACTCCTCACAATAGCCAGGTTAATAAGCTTCACATCTTTGATTTTACAGTGTCTTCATACTATAAGAGAAAACAGATGAGAAATATGGTCACTCCAACTGCCAAAATCAAATGTGGTCTTTTCTACTGTTGTAAATTTTAGTAACTTTTCTATTTGAATTGTGTTAAACAAGTAGTGGTATGAAGGTATAAGAATGTCTTAATGTAACTCATTAGTTTTGGGGGAGGGGTTTTATTTGTTGTTAATTGAGAGAAGCAAATTTTTTCTGCCTGATCCAGTCACCCTATTCTTTTTCCTTACAGCTCCAAAACTCCACCTTGCATCACCGTCTTCATCATCACAGTTGAATGGTGCTAGCGTATTAAAGGAAAAAATGTCCAAATTGCACTGCTCAGTGACAAAGGAAGAATTTAATTTAATCCTTGCAGCACTTCATTGATACATGACCATAACCTACATGTATTATATTACATCTCCCTTTCAAGTCTGGGCATGAGGAAAAAAACAGTGGGTTCAGACCAGTGACTGAGGTATGATTTCTGGCAAGTTCTTTGGCATGCTGTTAATCTTAATTAATAACAGTCACAGTTAGGTTACTAGATGCTATGCAAATTGGAGACAAATATTATCCCTGCCCTTATCCACCCATATGGGAAAACCTGAAGGAAAGAGAGGAAGGGTCTCAGTTGAATGAAGATGTTGGCTGTATTGAGTAATTATGGAATACCAGTTAGCCAGAGAAACAATTCCAATAATGCTAACTGGATTGTGTTGAAGCAAGAAGCATAAAGTTTACAGAATTTTCATATAGTGAAATGATGAGTTTTGCTGGATCAGAATGGAAAATTAATTCAGTATTTGAGAAAAGACTCATGATTTTAGTAAAAAGGTGGAAGGGGGTTGGCTGACGATAAACTCTTTCAGGTTTGTATTTAACTAGAGGTTTTTTCAAACAAACAGAATATCATCTTTCCTCAAAGTTAATCATTCTAGAGATACTATGCTGATCTGATAGGGGGTTCATGCATTTAGGCAAATGCTCATTTGGATCAATACTAATATTATATACAAAGTCAACCACAGACATCGATTTACTAGGAGGATATAAAAGAAACATTGCGGTAGTGAGAATCTGACCATTAATGCTGTCTGGCTTTATGTGCTTTTAGGTAATAGTAGTAATAGCTGCATCCCAAAAGCTTGCCTACAGGAGGAAGATAGCTGATGTTTTTGTTTTTCCCGTCCTTGTAGGTTCTCAGTGTGAACAACTCACTTCTCTAGTTGTTACATTGAATTGAGTCCTTCTTCAAAATGAAATGGCAAATCAGATCCTTTATTTCTGAAATGGATTAACTGTTAAAATTAGAATAAATAATTATCCTATAGATGCACATACATGTGGTTATATTAGTAAGTGCATGTATTACATACACACCACACACACACAGAATAGTGCTAGAGGGACTGAGAAGAATGATCATGATACTGAGCTTATAGCATGTTGCTTAGTAAATGAATAAGGTCTCATTCATATATACCTTATTCATTATAAGAGACCTTATTCATTATAAGGTCTCTGGAACTTTCTTCCCTTTACTCTTACAGTTGAAGGATATCTTGAACAAGTTTATACAATGCTACTATAAGTTAAAATCTATAGAAGACAAAACATTTAGACTAATGTTTTGAAATAGTTGCTTCAGGCTGGATAGGCTGAAGAAAAGATTGCTGCTCTTTGTTTCGGTGTCTCTGTTGGGCCAGTTTATACAAAAGTCAGGCAGATGAACATAGTATAAGAATATACAGAAAAGCTGGCTGGAGCACTAACAGAAGAGGCATAACCCTTAGCTTTTGCTTAGTGGGATTTATTTCTGCAAAAAAATCTTTTAAAAAGTAAAATTGAAGTTTTGTATTACCATGCACATCAGTCCTGTCCTTCTTTTGTGCTGCATTTGATGGGCTGTAATTGTATTCTTGGCACTCACAGTGAAGCACATTAATTTAGCTTTTAGTCTTTTGAAATTCAGTAGAAAAATATGCAAATGTTTCAGGAGAAAGTCTGTAATTCAAAAGAGGTGTTATATGTGGTTTTTTTGCTAACTGAAAGAATAGAAACTTCATTGTCTTTTCAAGAGTTCTTTATTCATCAGGACTCATCAGGAGTCTTTTTCTTCCCCAAATTTTTAAATGTCACTTTTCCATATCTTGATGACATTTTAGTGGATGTGGGGAGTTCTGTTGCTGTTCTTATTCTTTGATTGTGTACCTATGTCCATGATAAAATAGATTCTTCCTTTATGGATTTATTTAAAAATAAAACCACCACCATGATATTAGCTGATTTAAAGTCAGAAATGTAGGTAGCAGATGAACTTTACTATTACAACTTCTTTCTGAATAAATCTGCCAATAAAGCCTTCTTGGGATGTCAGAAGTCTAGTGTACAGTCAAGTACCTGTTAGAGAAATAAGGTTCATGAAGTGACCCTGCCTTCATTATAGTCCAGGGAGACATCTTTCCCTGTCAAGACCTACAGCCAAAACCCATGACAGGCTGAGAAAAATCCTCTTTCCCAAAAGGTGATGTTACATTTGTCTTCAATTTTTATGTATCATCAGGATATGTTGCTTATAACCTTGCAAAAAGCTTAGTATGCGATATGCAAGCTGTCCTGGATTCCATCTAACTGAAGTTGCAGACGTACCCTTCTATCCCCCTAAACTCACACGTGAATAAGCAAARCCACTGTGGAATGCCCCACTGATGATGTGATACACAAGGTGCCTATGCTTGGCACTTGAAATAGCTACTACTCATCTTAGTTTGGATCATTTTTGTCCATCTTAACATATTAGGAAGTAATTGCAAATTCTAGTGTCTGCCCTGCTTCCTAATGTCTGGTCTTTCTGTATTACAGAAACATTAGGTAGGTTAAGTACCTGGACTAAGAAGATTTTACTTACAAGAGCTCAAAGCTATTGAAAAGAAATTGCTTTGGGTTCTAGAATGGCTTTCTGGATATTGTTTCAAAACCTGCCAATAAACTGGAGAAAACTTCCATTGTGAGAATAGTACAATACAGGCAGCTCTGCCGTGTAAAGAGTCCTATGAGTTATAGAGAAGGAACTTTCTGAAGTGGGAGGCGAGTAACTTATCTGGGACTTACCACCTCTTTTTCCAGAATTTGGCATCCCAGAAGCATCCTTCCTCTGGGGCATAATGGAATGAGTGTACCAGCTGAGCAATGGGATGATTTAAGTAATGTTCCAATGATACTTAACATTTCTGCCATTAGTATTACATTAGCCTGGTTGTGGATGTAACATTTCTCACATGTGTGATGTGTGGGKTTTTTTTTGCAATGAAATGTATTGCATATAATGTATTTTATATAAAACTATACAGAACTACCACATGGTACTTTCATAGCTGTTCTGATTTTTAAACTGACTGTTAGCTAATRCAGATTTTTGAAGATAAGCTGTTTCTTTGCTGTGTAGCTCTTTTCAGAAGCTATGCATAGCACAAGTTGTGATTTTAGTTCCTTATGCCAGAGCTTTTCTAAGTAATTACTCCTAAGTACTTATTTTCTGCTTGATAAGGTGCTAGTGTTTGTGTAGGTATAGCAGAAAAATGTCAAATCTCGCAAGACTTCTTCTAAGTAACAATCAGTCCATTGCCTTTATTTCTGGAATCCTTCTGAATGTTTGCAAAAAAATAACATGTTATCTTTACAGAATTACTTTTTATTAAAGTGATTTATGTTCCTTTAAAGCAGTACTGATTTTGGGTGTGTGCAAATGATCAATTATAGAGTTACAGGGCTTTCAGATAGTCACTTGAGTATGTATGAATTTGGATTGGGAATAGGGCATTAGAAAGTGGGTTAGAGTCTCCAAAATTTTGTCYCCCAACACTCCAGTCCCCTCGTTCCAATTCTGATCCCAAGCTGAATGAGTGGGATGGCATATGGGTGAGATTGCCTTTTTTGTGAACATCATCTTTGGGTGCATGGATGCATGCATGTGCTCAAACTGTCTTCATTTTATGTTTAGCTTGATGACAGTGCAAGTGTGAAATAGTGAAAYCTATTGCTTAGTGTTGACCTACTGTGAGCAAGAAAGGTCAGATCATAAATAAAGGCACTGGCCTCTATGCTTGTGACCATGTATTACTGAGCAACTTCTAGAAGCTCACATGAGAAGAGACAATTCAGAACTTGGTCCTGACTTTCTTTGCTTTGACTTTCTTGGTTCCAGTAGTTGCCTTTGCCACAGTAACTTGTCAGCAGGAAAGRGAAGACATTTTTTATGCCACTACTTGCTCGAAATCCTCACCCTGGAGTACTTGTTGTTTTTCTCTTTAGAAATCAAGTGAGAAAGAGAGATAAAGAGACAGTAGCAACTTAAATGCCTATTGATAGTCATTTTACTATCTCATTGCTTTGACTTAGGAGCAAACTATTAGCCATCAGCTCTACTGCACTAAATAGAAAATAGATCCAAGGACAGTTTCTGTGGAAAAAAAAAACATCTTGTGCCAACTTATCCTTTGGGATAATATGTTCTTAAAACTTTGAGGAAAATAGAGCAATTGTCTGTGAGGCTCAAGTGGACATTGCTTATTAAATTGTACTTTATGTACATTTTTCATGTTTACTTTGTAACTTACATTGGCCCCCAGGGGCTAGCTGAGGGACTGGATGTTGCTGCTTCAAGCACACTAGAGAGTAGCAGCTATTATGCCTGCCACAGGGTGCTTATAACCTAATGAGAAGGTGGACGCAGGGAAAGAGAAAGGCATGTGATTAAGGACGCGTCTGCACAGCATCTGCTAAATAGAGGGGGAAGCGGTGGATCTTTCAGCTTGGCAGGAATGTTTTTGTGTGTTAAATCCTCCATGCTGTATGGTTTTGAACCACTTTAGCCCTATGCTTAYGCTTGTAGTAGCTTTTACTTATGAGAAAGGTATGTCTGATGTAGTTGTGCACTTGGGGATAGGTGTACATTTCCGATAAAGTCTGCAAGTGAGGTGTATATGGGAAATGCTGAAAAATTATTAATGCTTCTAAAAGGTTTTTAGTTTTAATGCGCTTTTAATCTGTTTCTGCCTGCAGTTGAGCTTCTGTGAATGCTGTTTTTGGCAGTAAAAGAGGCCCAAGAGGTTTCTGACCTCAGTTATACTTTCTCATCATTGTAGTTATACAGAAATAACTGGTGGTGTGGCCATATGGTAAACTGAAATGATCTATGTTTAGAAGATATTTATTTTTTTTTTATTTATTTTTTTAATGTTGTGAATGGAGGGAAAGTGGGGGTATTATTCCAATGACTAGATTGCTTCTGTGGTATCTGGGGAATGGACAGTAAGCAACTACAAGGCTGAAACCTTCTTAAATTAGCTTTCTAAAGAAAACATTCAAGGAACCACAACTCAAATTTGTTGTTCATTTGTGCAAAAAACTTTGCTATTTTGCCAGGAATTGCTAATTAACATCATACGATTGCCTTCAGCCCACTTACGTGAGCTATGAGTGTGTCCCTTAAGGCTACTGTTGCGTTTTCACCTGTTTGAAGAAATACTTTGCTTCTCCGCTATATTCATTAACTTGTTTTGTCTTCTTGCTTCTTGATTCCTGTATGTAGTGGCTATGTGAATGTGTACTTTCAAATACATCATTCTGAAAACTTGGATCCCCTCACTGTTCCATAGCAAAGCTTGACATTTAATGAAAGAGGCTTCAAGGTTTGATCTTGCAAGAACATTGTGATATTTTCAAGTGGGGCCTGTGATGGAATGGGGCTTGGTGGGCTGGCAAGACTTCATAAAACAAGACTTTTTTTTTTCTTTTTAGTAAACACTGATAAAACCACAGATATATATAGCGGCTGCAGTGCGGAAGGTTCTTGGCAATGCGCAGCTAACCTCAGAGTCTTGCTGATGACGTTTTCAAATTAAAAGGTTTCTGAAAATGCTTGTCTCCAAATTTGAGAGAGAAGGATAATAGCTTCAGATTTTTTGTCTCTTGTATTTTAATGCATGTAACAGTGCCAAGAGAATACAGCTAATCCTCTGGCGTCTTCATTGTCATTTTCACAGACATTTTTCTATTAAAATTCTTAAAATAGTACAATAAAATTTAGCAAGAATGGAAGTTACAATTTGATATAAGGATGTGTCAGTCAACTTATGTGCTTGGTTGGTTTGTTGCAGTGTGAGGAAGAGGAGTGAGGCTTTTATGCACAGGAGCATACTGAGGAGCTTTGTTTTAATAGCCTTTTCATGTAAACAGTAGAAAACTGCAGGCTAAAACTATAGTGATTGTCTTGATGAAGACATAGAAGCCTTGAAGCAGGAGAACGACAGCAGCTAAGGGGAAGTGGGGAGACAAGACGGGATAACAGAACATCGTAAGCTGGATTATTTGGAAGCAGAAGCAAATGCGTATCAAAAACAAGGCTGTCATTTGTGAATGGAGGTAAAAGCAGGGATTTCACACCCAGTTTCAGAATGGAGTCTAAAACATTTGACACCATCCTTTCTCTCTCTCTCTGTTTTCTCTAATGTTTTCATTAGCATGTCTCAGGAAGAGATTTCCCTTGGCCTTCTCCTTTAATAAAACAGAAATTGCAGTTCCTATGTTTACATAAATTTACTGCCAGCCTCAAGGCTTGTCTTACTGCTACTGTAGTTCAGAATGAATTGCAGTAGACTATTAGCAGGTTGACAATACAGCATTTTTATTATCTACTGCAATATAGTCTGGTAAAGAAACTTGTAGCAGTATTCTGCAAATATCCCCTTCCTCCTCTAATGAAGGCATATTCCTTCCTTCTGGCCTCCACTCTGTGGGCAGTGTGATTTCCTGGTCAGGGCTGCTGTCTACTGGAATTCTTGGATTTTACTGGAGCAGCACATATATGTATTGCCTGGAAGAGAATTTAGGCTGGAGACAGTAGAAATTTTAACAGAAAATCTCATTCTTGTTGAGAGAAACTTGAAGATATGGCCTGGATGTYCCTTACTCATTCCAGTCTGAAAGCGTTCCCCCTCAAGCCCAACACRTCTTGCGAGTATGTTTGCTAAACCAAGTCAGTGAATTTAGGTGGCTGGCTCTCGATTCTTGCGCAGCTGGATTTATAATGTGACATTTCAGAGGAATACGTAGTCTAGCTTAATGATATGCGGCCATTTAAATGGATCTCTTGGCTTTTGCACAATTCTGCTTTTCAGTGCCAGTAAGGGGCAGACAGATGTAGTCGAGTGCATGACCTAGCTCAAAACCCAGAGTAGAGAAGGTGAAACAGACTTTGAGAATTCTCCTAAGATGACTGTAGATCTACTTACTGTTCATATATCTCTAAACCCTGTTGCCTCTGAGGAGAAAGAGGGTTGTTTGTGCTGTGAGATTTGCGGCATCTAAGTAAGCAGGCCTTGGCTCTTAATTTACACACCTACATAATCCCTGGAGAGAGGGAGGTGCTCCCAGCTGCTCTCCTTAGGTGCTTATCTTCCTCGGTTGACTGAGAGAGGAGAGGTGGGGTGGACGGCAAGCTGCCGTATATTTAGCTGCAAAGACCTGCATACTTCCCCCTCTTCCCCCGACCCCCACTGATGAATGCTATGTTAAAGCAAACTGATCTTGGAAGCTGGAAAAAATATTTGAGAAAGTATGTGGTGATTTAAAAACAAGGAAAGAGCTGTTCTGGAGAGCAGGCAAAATGCTGCATGTGTTTGTTGGGAGCGGTAAAGCTTGAAGAGGGAACAGTAGGGAGCTGAATAAAACAGCCTTGAAAGCTGCTCAGCTACTGGTATCTAAGCTGAGAAACGGAGTAAGAGCCAATTTTCTTATCTCAGCAGCATGAGCCTTGCAATCAAAGCTGTTCTCTTTTTAATTGTCACCTGTACTCTCAGCCTGCTTAATGGTCTTGCGAGGAAAAGTGGTTGCGTTTATAGCCAGCGCAGAACCGGGTCCAGCAGCGGTTACGCGCGTCCAGCCCAGGTTCTGCGGCTGCCCCTGAGAGCAGGCTCCTTCCCCCAGGAGGCAGGGGGCTCGTGAAGGGGCGGCGCTGCTGCTTCTCCGCTCCTCTCCCTCCCCTCTTCTAGGCTCTCTGCAAACGTAAAAATCGCTCTGGTTGCTACCTGGGTATTTTGCTGCTATGACTGGAAAAAGGCCGTGTGAGTCAAAAAATGGAAATCCGGGCCCTATAGCTTTTTTTTTTGCAACTTAAAATATTTGAGCTGTGTACTTTACCTGTTGGCATGTGTGCTTAAGTAAAGCACACTATTTATGTCAAGAAAAAGCAATGTTTCACTTATCTTTGTGAAAAGCAGGCAATTTTTTGTTTCAAAAATATTGTTATTAAATCATATGCTGGCATGGCTTGGTCTTCTCTCTGTTTTTTATGTTATTACATATCAGCAATGGCTTCAGTGAAATTATTTGAAATAATTGATATAAAGTCTATGCATAGTAAGCAAAAGGACAATTGAGTGCACAATAAAAGGAAAWTTTTTGTAACAAATCCAAAGTAATCCCCATTCTTGGTAATCTCAGACCACCGTGTAAATTGAGCCTGTTGTTAGCTTAAAATTTTGATCAATTTAAACATTTTTCAGTACCAGAGAGGATCCTGTTCAGTAAGTAATAGCAAGTGATTAGTGTGAAGATGATGATATTCATATTTTAAATAGCTTCTTGCTGTTTGAATAAAGGATACTTCATAYTGTCATTGCTTCAGGTAGAGTTGCACTTGGGGAAGGAGAAGCTTAGTTCCACTAATCTCTTCTCTTCCTACATTTTTTTAATCAAAAAAAAGGGATCATTCAAAAATCTATTAAAAGGAATAACAAGTAGGGTACTGCCTCTTTAATATTAATATAATGTTAATTTCTTAAGTTTCTGTTTGGATAAAAGCTACAGGTAGTAACTTGATGACATTTTTTAAAGTCTTCATATTAGTCAGCATGACATGTTTGGGAAGCTTATAATTTGTGACAGCCAACATGCATTTGTTGAGAACAATCATGTCAACCTAATCTAATTTCCTTCAGTGACAAGGTAACAGGCCTTTGGGATAGGAAAAAGAGACAGATGTTGTATATCTTTAGTAAAGCTTTGTTATTGGTTTGCATGACATATTCAGGAGCAAGCTAGATTAGCTCATTTAAATATAACCAATAAATAACAAATTTTAAAGATAATTTCAGTAGTATAGCGACAAAATGGATGAGTATAGAAAGTAGGATGCTTCATAGGTCTGTCCTRGCTAAAGTGTAATTCTATGTTTTTGTTAATTATTGGGATGGTAAAATAGAGGGTATTCATTAAATTTTCAAATGACGTTGAAATGGCCAGCRCTGCAAATGTGATGATTAACAGTTAGAATTCAGAAGTCTTGGCAAATTGGAAAAATATTCTGGAATGTTATAAGGATAAGTGAAATTTGCATAGTAGTTGTGTAAATGTGGGAACAATTGTGCAGATAGCAGCAGTTTGGTAAAAAGTCTGGAGGTAGGTAGGATTGCAAGCTGAACAGGAACTATCYGTGTCATGCAGTTATCAAAAGGACAGAGATAAATGGAACTTAAAAAGTTCAAAATGGGTGAAGTAACTTTTAAACAATGGTAAAACCTTAGTTGAAACATGGTGGCAAATTTTGGTTGAGAGGAGGACTGATTGGGCCAACACCAACAGTCACCAGAAATCAGCAAAAATTATCTCCATATAGGAATGGTGACCAATAATGAAAGCGAGAAATGAGGTAGCTTTCATATGTTGAAAAAGACACCTAGAAGATAGATAAAGTTTGAAATGTGGTAAGAATGTTTATAAAGAGAACWATTTATCCTCATATTTAAAGGACAGGATACTAGTGGGCTTAGGCTACAGCAAGGAAAGTAAGCATTAGGAAAATCCTTATAACTTTAAGGATAGCAGAGTCTGAAAGAATTGTCTGGAAAGTGGTGGATTATTCAACACAGGAGGTTTTGAAGAACAGCTCTGACAAATATCTGTCAGGGAGGTACAGGATCAGAAGAACTAGAAGTCCTCTTAAAGTCCCTTCTGTTTCTATTTTCTGTGCATCCACAGCAGAGGAAAGGGGATGAGTGTATGTGTGGAGAATATAGGAGAATACAATATATGCACTGCAAAAGTTCCTGTTCATTTTTCTTGTGCTGTGTTTGTTTTTTGGACAAATTCAATTAATCTGAAAGATTTCCTAATTTCTTACAAATTCTAGTAGAGAAGTATGCATTAGATGTGTTTAGTTAAATAGAGTAAACAAAGTAAAATTAAAGATGACGCTTGTAACAATACAAAATTAAGTAACTGCAATATGTTCCCGTTTCTGTATTTCACAAAATCCACTTAAATTTATAATTACCAGCTTAATAGTTATATGCATCAGATACTAGCAACATACATCAGATACTCATAGCTGCGGTGGTGGTGGTGGTGTGGTGTGGTGTGGTGGTGTTAGCCTTGTATAAGGTTAAGCCTCGTACACAAGATTTAGAATTTCTTTTAGCTGCGTAGACCACAGGTTAGGCATCCCTCTTGGGGCTCTCAGAAATAGAGTTTATTTTGTCATGTTGAGGGAGTCAGTGTACAATTTAAAATTTTGGAAAATTTTCAACTAAAAAGGAGGTTGAAGTGCAAAATCATGCGATATGCTGTAGGTTACTGTAGACAAAACCCCCAAAATATGCATAGATGTGTGTATGTCTGATTCATAAAACTACATCAAGCTGAGAAAACCTACCCTTACTTATTAAAAAGCATAATTGCCAATTTTAAATTAAACTTAACAGTGATAGAAATCTAATGTTCAATTTAAAACAAGGAAATTAACTGTAATAACAATAAGGAATAATAGTAATGTTAAGGAAGAGGRAATATCTATAGGGAATTCTGTATAAAATAAAGGGATATATATATAGAAAGCATCCTACTGTTGTTTTGAGGGGTCTATTCTTTCACTTTTGGTCAGTGAATAAGAAAAATATATTTGGGGAATAAAAAAGGGATGGTGTGTTGCTCCTGGCACCTGATATTCTGCTCAATTCAATCCACTGAAAGTAAGTCCTAGGGCCTGTGGTTTGTCTGGCAGTCAATTAAAGAGATGTTTAACCTATTCAATTTTTGAAAAATATGCTTACCCTAATGGATCTAATTCTTACCTTCGTTGTTGGTATAGTCATTTAGACTTGGAGAAAGCAAGTGTCAAACTTTCTCACTTGAAATTTTCACAAAGCTGTAGATAGGAAGGACCCACAGAGATGGGTTGAGGTTACAGGCTAGTAATGATATGAAAATTACGATGTTTCTCCATACATGTCTATTTTTCTATGCATTCCTCTGCATTTTGTGCAGAATACTTCATTCTCCAGAATGATGTGTAAAATGAGAAGAGCATCYACTCTGGAATAAGGAAAGTAGTTGTCTTATGGTAGAACTACAGCCTGTACCTTCCTCCTTTGCTATTTTTGTCATATATTCTTATTTTTATGCATTTATTTATTCTCCCTACTAAAGCCATTTTAACTGAAAAATTAGTATCCTCACTGCCATGTGAATAGCTTGCATCAGTTTTAACATGMAACACTAGGAGTTTAGCTTGCCTTAATTTATAGGTTATTTTTACAATTGTTTTTTTTATTATGAAATTAAACCAATTTATAGATAAATATTAATAAAAGTTTATGCATTTTCTATATGTTTAGGCTGTTGTTCAGCATGTAACAACCTCAAATCTGAGTAACTAARGAGAAGAAATTTTGTGTCAGGGAGATTTGCTTCTTAGGGGTTGTTTGATATGCATATGTGTGAACCATCAGTTATGTTAAACTCATAATGAGCAGTTGGGGAAAGTTTAGTAAGTTTGAAGTGCCCATAACAGTATAATGACATGGAAAACTTCTAGTGTTACTTGACCAGAACTGATCCGCTATTGAAAATGTCATATGCAAATATCTGTACTGAAGATATTGTTCCCAACTGTCATTGCTTTTGTCATTCCATTTAAYGTTTATGTCTTTGTCAAGCATATTGTAATGATGATGACTTGCTACATTTTGAATATCTCAAGGGCATGCTATTCTTCAAAGCGCCAAGCTGTTAGACCGGCTCTACTGACTGTCAAACTACACTTTGCAACAAGTAATATTAATGTGAAATTCAGTTTTCTGGTTAGTCTTAAATAGCATGAAGAGTTTTGAAACTTTTATTATCACTCCAAAGGCAAACACAAACACTTAAACGTTTTTAGAAGTTAAATCAAACAATGTTCAGATATCTCACTGAAAGTATGCATTGAATTTTGTCATCATTGTTGTTCTGAATTTTTTGGTTATTTCTTCTCTGCTGAAATGTTTTGAGGCTTGGTGGCCCCCAAAAGRTGTCCTGAGCTATTCAGTATGGAGGCTTTCAGGAAATGTAGGAATGCCTCAGGTCTTGCCTGTGTAGTTCTTTACCAGTTGGGCTGCAAAGGAGTTAGGAAAGCAGTCAGAAAAACAAAGGAAATATACTTTAGCTTTTTCTGAAAAATGCATCAAAAGTAACATAGAATCACAGAATCACAGAATGGGTAAGATTGGAAGGGACCTCTGGAGATCATCTAGTCCATACCCCCTGCTCAGCAGGGTCACCTAGAGCATGTTAGACAGGGTTGCATCCAGGCGGGCCTTGAAGATCTCCAGAGAAGGAGACTCCACAACCTCTCTGGGCAACCTGGTTCAGTGCTCCGTCACTCTCACAGGGAAGAAATTCCCCTTCACATTCAGGCGGAACTTCCTATGGTTCAATTTCTGCTCATTGCCTCTTGTCCTGTCACATGCGACAACTGAAAAGAGTTCGGCCCCATCCCCTTGACACCCTCCCTTCAGGTATTTGTAAACATTGATAAGATTCCCCTCTCAGTCTTCTCCTCCCCAGGCTGAAGAGGCCAAGCTCTTGCAGCCGTTCCTCAGTGGGCAGGTGCTGCAGCCCTCTGATCATCTTCGTAGCCCTATGCTGGACTCTCTCCAGTAGCAATATGTCTCTCTTGTAGTGGGGAGCCCAGAACTGGACACAGCACTCCAGATGAGGCCCCACCAGGGCTGAGTAGAGGGGCAGGATCACCTGCCTTGACCTGCTGGCAACACTCTTCCCAATGCACCCCAGGATATCATTGGCCTTCTTGGCCACAAGGGCACATTGCTGGCTCATGGTCAACTTGTCATCCACCAGYACTCCCAGGTCCTTCTCTGCAGAGCTGCTCTCCAGCAGGTCAGCCCCCAGCTTGTACTGGTACGTAGGGTTATTTCTCCCTGGGTGCAGGACCCTGCACTTGCCCTTGTTGAACCTCAAGAGGTTCCTCTCTGCCCAACTCTCCAGCCTGTCCAGGTCTCTCTGAATGGCAGCACAGCCCTCACGTGTGTCAGCCACTCCTCCCAGCTTGGTATCATCCGCAAACTTGCTGAGGAGGCACTCTGTCCCCTCATCCAGGTCGTCGATGAAGAAGCTGAACAGGATGGGACTGAGTACTGAGCCCTGGGGGACACCACTAGCCACAGGCCTCCAATGAGACTCTGTTGTTCATGGATCACTTTACCTTTAAAGAAATAGATGTTTTTGCATGGGGAAAAGACCTCTTGTCAATTAGACTTACTCTACTGTTGAAACTATCATCTTACCAAGTGGAATGCTGTCTTGCTATCCTGGAGAGAAAATGAGATATAAAGCAATTTCCCCGTATCACAATGCCAAGATCCAAAGTCAAACTGAAAGCTTCCTTCGGTTGTTGGAAGTAATACTTTACAGTATATGACYGAACAATTGTGCGAAGTCGACAGTAGGACTTCAGTTTTAGACCTGTGAACCTTTTATTATCAGCCTATTGCAGCATTTGTTTCGCCAAAGCAACAGCTAACTAAGTAATTTAGGTATATGGCTGAGCACTAGGGCTTACAGAGATTTTTTCTTAGGCTGTGTTTCGAGAAGACACTGTATTTATTTGTTTACTTGCTCTGGATCACTTRTTTGGTTTGAGATAATCCAGCCTTAGTGAGCTAAGAGAGGTTGTTAGAAGCATGAACTCCCTAACAGTATAAGAAAAGTCTTACAATATTTGTGCTGTGTATTCATTTTGCTGGATCTATCTTGGCCCTCTGTAGTTGAGACTCGTGCTTAATTCTGTTTTATTTGCTATTGCAAATGCTGTTATGCCTGAATRAACCTCCCACACCTCTGTAGCAATCTGTTTGAACTGTTTTTTAATGGTTTTCTTTTTCAAATATTATGTCAACTCATAAACATGTTTAAAGTGCTTGCCTTTCAGTAGATGACACTGTGTCATCTGTGTTTCTGTTSAGACAGCAAATGTCCCTTTCTTTGTTTAATCTCACTTCTAAATTTGCTTTTTCTTAGCTGATCAATTCTTTCATCTTTACATAATTTCATATTTCTCTATATAGTGACTCATTCACTTTAAAAATTGTATTTATTTATAAAAATTGAGGACAATTTCTCATGTTGACTATTTGCTTGACTAAAAATTCAAGCTATGTCAGATTGATTCTCTAATTGATTTATTGATCAGAAAGAAGAAAATAACTAATTTTACAAATCCATTGSTTTATTTGCTTCATTTTTGCTTATTTGTTTTAAGAGCAATTATGTACAATATTAGCATAGCTGATAGACGAGCTGTATTTTGTTAGTATTCATTTGTAATTATTTGAAGATACATTAGAAAACACAAAATAGGAWCATCTGTGGTCAGGTGTAAAACCCCCAAAGATGTAAGGATGTTTARAATGGTTAATTGGGCTGAAAGGTGAATGAGGATCTCAGCATAAATGAAGAAGGCATTACGGCATTTTCAGGTACAACTCTAATATAAAGATCTTATTTTAACAAGCACACAAACTACATTGTAAAACGATAGCACACCCTTGTTTTTAGTTACCTTGACCCTGTGTATTTAACTGTACATGAGGAGCTTGACACCTTCATCCTTCAGACTGCAAGATCCTGTTTTGCATAAATCCAAGAGCACGTTTTCTTTATATATCTTATTAGACTGGAAAATCCAAAATACAAGCACTTCTCTTGCCCTGGACTTGGCCTTTCAGGGGTTAATTTAAGTATCTGCTGTCTCATGAGGTGTCTTAGGTGTTTGTGTTGAATTGATTTACAGCTGAATTATCATACAGCACTTTAGAAAAACAGAAACCTTACTCTTACCTTATTCCTAACCAAAGCACAGTGCCTATTTCCTGAACATGAAATCTGGTTTATTTTTTGGAATAGAAGCAGACTATTTTTTAAGTAAATTATTTGTTGTACTTAATAATTACTTCTGCTGAAGAAGACTTTTTTTTTTTTTTTTTTTTTTTTTTTTGCTACTGTGCAAATTTAAAGGTCATTGTTTTCCATAAGATCTTTCTTATTTTTCTAAATCTGTATATTTCAAAATGAGTATATTTCAATAGCCAAAGTAATTTGCTGGATGCTTAAATATCAGTACAGCTTGTAGAASAGTTTTGGAAAAAAATCATTTATAATCTCTCCTATTCTTGACTTAACCATTTCTTTATCTAAGTGGAAAATTTCACATTATTAGGAAGCCTCAAGTTTTTCCATTATTTGAAGATAGTAGTAGTAGGTCTAACACTAACATCATTTATTGRCGCTTTCTTACAACCAAGTGATACGGCATAAAAGATCAGCTCGTTCTGTTGCTCTGTAGCAGGAAAGCTGTTCTCTTCTGGGCTGCATTCAGAATAAAACAAAGCCTTTCCCCTGCCATAAAACCCTGCTTGGTTGCATGGGGGTGTCTGACAGATTTGGCTGTTGGTACCTGCCGCTTTGCTGGCAGCTGCAGAGTTGCCCTGCACGTGGAGGGGGCTCGTGCATTCAGCTCATGGAGGCTCGATGGGCCACAGGCTCCCTGTCTGGCGCTTGCTGGGCAGGTCCTCTGCTTTCGTACCCTGTCCTCTCCTAAGGTCTGCGGCTGTCCCTCCCTCCCTGTCCCGTTAGGCAGCTCCCACCACGTTCTGCGGACCTGAGGTACCCAGGTGGCTTCTTCTCTGCCAACAYGTTAGTGGTGATCTCTTGTCAGCAGGTGGAGGAGAGTTATCTGCTACGGCAAATCGCGGTAGCAGACCGCTGAAGGCCAGTAAGCTTGTAGCCTGTCATAGCTATGTACTTAGTGAATGTGAATCAAAGCTCAGCYCTTCCCCCTTTCTGTGGAGAGGCTTTAATACAGCAAAGTTTTGGAAACATCTCCTTTGGCATTATCTTGCTATACTCTAAAAGTATAGTTATCTTTCCTRTTGTTTAAAACAAACAAATTCTACTCAATTTCCACTTAACCTTTTTTTATTTTTGTCTCTTTGGGAATTTAGCACAAACTAAAAATGTATTTGTTTCAGGGTAGACCAAAAATCATTTTCCTACAAAAGAACTCTCTTTCTTATCGAGAACAGTACAAAATTGAGTAAAACCCATTTCATAAATGTTCCACAATCTTCTTTTTATTAAGGATTAAGTGATTTTTTTTTTAGCCTTGTCAGTTGGAAAGAGAGTAATGAAATATATGGAGAAGAGAACACATGGTTGGTGCCATGACATGTGTGTATAAATGTGTTACAATATTTTATGGTATTTCTCAGGTCATATGAAGCTTGAAAAATTCTGTTTGTGATTTTGGTGCCTTGGGCTCTTTAGAAAATGATTATCTTCTGTAGAATAAATCAAAAGATGCGTCATGTCTTCTGTAGTGAAAAGTGAGCTTAAAAGTCCRTCTGTTTAACAGGCTGCTTGTGTAACTATTTGCTTAGAAGCAAAGAATTGRACCCTGGAGAAACATCTTGAATTTTTTTAGTAGTCTTTTATAATGAAAGATTAAATTCTTTTCTAAATAGGCTTTTACATTACATATTCTTCTAATTCTCCCTGTGACTCTTCTTTCCTTTTTTTAAAAAAAATTACAGAGTCTATGATTTCATATGAGAAAAAATAATGTTTAAAAATTGAGCAAAACCACCGCCTCTTGTAATTCAGAAGTAAGTTCAGTGCCACAGATGAGCACAGCTTGGCAGTATCTCCACTTACAACAGTATATTTAGAGCTTAATGAATGTGGTGTGCTTGTGTATATTAGAGGATAAGTTTCCAAATAATAACACAAAATTAGGTTGTTATTCCCATATGAAGCTAACAAGCTGCATTGTAGTGGAGGCTCTAGAATGAAGTGGTCGTTTAAAATTTAATTTGGGGCTGAAAAACTATATTCTATTCTTCATCATCACTTTATCGTGCACTCTCCATTTTAATTATTCTTTGATAGTCTTTGAAAATACAGCTGTCATAAGGATGTCAAATGAATGCGAGTACATGATGTACTGATCCATTTAAGTTGAGGACATTGACCTTCTTTATGTAAACTCATGTTCTGTTTCAATTAAGTATACCATCACACGATCCATACATTCACAACAGCTTCATAAAAAGTCACCACTGGCACATGAGACAGACAATTAGACGATCCTGCTGAGTCCACTTACACAGAAACAGAACTCAGGAGCAGGTGAAAATCATCCAGTGGTAATAAACAAGCATATAGCTTCATTTGTTCATAATATATTGATTGGGAAAAAAAGCAGTTGGAGAAATTCAATATGCCTGTATAGTATTGTCCCAGCTGGACAGATGCACTCGGAGGACTTGTCATTACCATAATTACAAAAGTAACCAATTTTAAAAGAAAACTACAACTGCTATGTAAATGGGTATGGAATTTAGTAGAGCAGTATCAGTTTGTTATTTATCAGCAGTTTCAGTTTCCTACATTAAGGAATGCAAAAATACCAGCAGAAAAGCTTGCTGTCCTAAGTAGTTTTTTCTGCAGATACGTTTAATAATATTAGTAAAAGAGCATTTGGCCAGCAAATCCCAGATGGAGAATAAAATAGTATATAGAGACATAATCGTATCTGCCAGAACTAGTCTATTCTAGTGGCATATAATCCCAGTATTAAGTCAGATTCAGGTAGCTCTATTAGAAATGTTTCAAGCATGAATTAGAAAACTTCTGATGCCCCCAAGGTAAACAGAACTGTTGACAGCTCAAGTTGCCCTCTTAGAAAAGCTTTAGAAGAGGGTGAAGTGGTGGTAGCAGTGGGAAAATAATATTTTAATTGAGGCAGGATGTTGTTCAGGTTTATAACATCCTTCTCAATTTCTAGTGGGCATGCTGCAACTATTTCTGTTGTGAAATAACAGTTGATGGTTTCAGAATGATGCAGCTGCATAAATAGATTTGCTGTAGGCTCACTTTTATGTGTTTGTGGCTGTATCAAGAAGAATCGTTTTGAGCAGAATGTTTTCTCCAGAATAATTCCACCATTCTTTTTAAAATTTCCCACTCCTTCCCATGCTTCGATCCCTATTATAGGGAAGAGGAAAAAGTGAGGGGAGAGAGATAGGCATAAGTTAAAGACAAGGCACTACCAAACTCTACAGTGCCATGGTATACACTGTTCATGGAAAATGAGATAATCCATAAAACCCTTCATAATGAGACAGGTATTGCACTCTAGAAGGAGTTGACCGGTACAGTTTCCTGTTACAGGAAAAAAAAATGTGCAAATTTTTCTGTAATGTTTGTAATTGTCAGCTGTTTCTTATGTAAACTGTGTGTTCTGGGTTCCAGTGACTCATTAGTTTGGTTACTGCTAAAGACCTTTATACCAAAACATGTTGTTTACTGAGTTGAATGCTAAGATGAATTTCTGATGCACCTTTACCAATACAGAAGAAAAATTCTCAGGAGAGAGAGCCTGGAAGGGCTCTCATGGGGATAGTCATAGGTTCAACATCGACAGCTGATCAGGTCTTTGAATCCATTCAGAGGTTCCTTCACAAAAGCATTCAGTATTTATATTACTTGTCTGAGCCTCATATTCACATATCATTCATTCCCTGGGAACCCTTGGATTATATGTGCTTTATTATCACTGYCTTAAGAGTCTCCCATGAGTATTTCTTTCAGCCAAGGAAGTCAGTGCTTGGCTTGGTATAGCTATCTGTCTTTGAAGAAAAGCAGAAGACTTATTGTTGCAAGAGCGYGCCTGTAGGGGTAGATATGTATTGACAAGTGTGTCAAAAGCAACGTCATCAATGGAACTCTTCAGGAGTGATGCTAATTCATGAGCATGAAAAGACATTTYAAGTTTTTTTTCTTTTTTTCAGAGCAAATAATTATTTTATATTTTTACATTTATTTAAAATAGAGAAGTGAATTTTTCTCTTTAGGAAGTTTTCAATATTATGCATAAAATAGGAGTCTTCACCTCAGAGGAATTTTTGTGGCCAAGGGAAGTTTCATACTTTAAACAGAGATTACAGTGAAAATAAAGGCAACTATTCTGCAGAACAGCTGTCTTTTTGTAGATACTGAGCTTCTTAAAACATGAATAAGTAAGACAAARAGGAAAATGAAAAAATTTCTTAGGTGAAGGACTTCAGACTAAAGGGCGGAAGGACTTTCTTAGGTGTTCTCTCATCAAGGAGAAAACATTATTAAGAATATCACTATTTTCATTCTTACTTTGTAAATGTTCATACACACAYGTATGTAGATGAGAGATTACCTGCACTTTGAAGACCATCCATCCCTGGTGTGGATTATGGCTACCTAATAAAACAGGTAAGGAAAAAGCTCTCAGCAGCTTTTGCTGTTTCTGGGAGTGGAGGTAGCAAAATACCAGGGACAACCTGCCTTTGAGTTCCAATCATATGCCCAGAGCAAGGGAGCTTAGGCAATGCTATACGCACCCTTGCTAATGCTGATCTTGCATAGGGTGTCATGTGAATGCCCATCAGGTGTGCTCTGGRCTGCCAGTCACGTAGCCAAGCCTAATCCATTTCCTCAGCTCAAAGGTCTGATAAATGGGACCCACCTGTCTAGGTGCTAGCTAAATGCAATTTTATAACAGTAGTGTTATGTTAGTGAGTTATAATTTTAATTCAGGCTTTCTTTTTGAGCTAGTAGCTTCCATTAAAGGTTTAAAGGCACCTCTTTATGGTTTTGTAGGGAGCCTACAAGGAAAAGTTATGTAGTGAGCTATCTAAAAATACATCAACAGAATAGCTTCACCAGTTCTTACAATTCTTATTCATGTAAGTGCAATATATATTATTCCATTTACATTCTGGTAATACTTGAAGTTTGAATCAGAAGCTGGATTTTCCAAGGTGCCAGATGTGTCTGCATTAAAAATCAGGCCTTGTCCCWGTGTCTTACTCTTCCTTAAGAATGTAGGTGTATTACTGAAAGTAAAATTGTAATTGGTAAAATACTTTGCTGATGGAAACTTTATGGTATGGATCTGAGTTGTTATGGGATTTGGGAACAACTTCGCATGCATCCTTTTTTTTGCATAGGAAACTTCAAAAAAAAAAAAAAAAGAGAGAGAGGTGTCGCTATGCTATGTGAACCAAATGTATGCTCAATTTATATTTTTTTACAACGCTATTTGCCTTTAAAAATTTATTTGACATTTTTAATAATACTTATTTTTTTTTCCCTTTGTTATTGGTGATGAGGAAGGTTTTTTGAAGATTTTTTTTTTCTTGTTTCTGTGATTATGTCATCCAACTTTGCTTTCTCTGACCTATCTCATTCCACCCACTATAGTTAGCAGCCCTGCTCCTGCTGGTACAAGCTGTTGTCCCAGTCTGCTTCAACCTTTCTTTCTTTCTTTCCTTTGTTTTTTTTTTTTTTTTTTTTTTNTTTTTTTTTCTCCTGAGCTGCCTTGTTTATTCCAAATCCACCAAAATTGTTCTAGTTTTCTTGTGAGTGGCTGCAACTATAACTGGCTTTCCTGCCCTGCCTGTTACTTAATTTGTAAGGGGTTTTATGCTTCCTGCTTTCTCACTGAACCCCAGAACAGTTTGTGTTTTGTGATGAGATGTCTGTGCTGACTCAGTGGCAGTTTCTCTTTGTCCTACCTGCACTGCAATTTTTGGTTCCTGCCTTTCTAACCATCGTGTTCTGTTTTGTTAATCTTTCTTTTTAGTCAACAGATGCTCATTTATGTAATTTGACTTCCCCTCATCCCTGTCCCATGCACCTGCCGCTCYTGTTTCACTCTGCCTTTTATGTGACTGCTCAGATGGAAACAAGGCATACACGTGCACATATTTTATGCATGCTTTTTTTTCCCTGTGCTTCCCTAATGACTCTTGATACTATGGCCAATTTCAGCCACGTCTGAGAGGGGTGAAGTTCTCTGGGAGAATTGTGCTTCTAGCCACTCTGTGAGAACAAGCAGCAGTGAGAGACACTGGAAGGGTTTTCATGTGTGTGTTATTGGACACTAGAGACTCCRTGCTGCAGACAGCACTTTTAAAAATGCTCTAGGGAGAGACTTTCAAGTGGAGCACATACTCATGATGCAGATCCATGGGAAATCAAGTTGCATTCGTTCGTGTTTTAGTCTGCAATTTCTAGTACTCTKACAGAAGGTACAGTTTCACTAATGCATGMGTTTCTCAGGTGCCAGTGTATACTAACTTGTATACGTTGAACTTAACAATTCTTCCATTACAGTTATACCTGTCTAAATACTGCAATATACATACCTATTAAAAATTGTTTAATATGGTAAAGAATATCGGATGTAATCTGTTGAATTTGCCATGGAGACTTGTTATCTTGACAAACTTGTATTTCTGTCTCTTCTTTATGCACCTGAGAGCTGCTTTTGAGAACTTTTTATTTTCGCCTTTTTTGGACTTTGCAGGGTAGTGTTGGGCAATTTTATAAATCATGCCCATACGTAAGTATTCTGTATAATTTTTTTTTGCCTGCATTTATCATATAAGTTTATTTTTAATCTTCATTCTTTCAAAAGATGCTGATTGAATGCAGGCAGTCTTCCTTTGAMTATGTCCTTTTTGGCCAAAGATTATTGTACTAAGACTGTCAATGGAAATGCATGAAACAGAGGAAAAAATATACAGCAGCAAAGGTTACTGYAATCCTTTTGAAGTGGCTATTTCACAGGCTGTGAGAGCTTTGAGGGGAAAAATGAGTTCACAGTTCAGTCTAATTGTGGATAATTCATTTTTCATTTCTGAGATCTGTTAAAAAAATAACTTCTATTTTAATACAGATATCCTGACATGGGGATGAGTATTGGTATAGATGATAGAATCTACTTGGATTGCTGCATTTCTGATTTAAAGATTTTCAAAGCAGTTCAGTTACCCTGAGAGTCTGATGTGTCAATTCTATTTTTGCTTTGCCCCATCCATGTGAAATTCTCTTTATCTTCCATTAGTTTCAGTAACAATTGTCTATCCACACTCTAATGTCTGAGCTGGGGCTGCTTTAATGGAGTACAGTTTATCAAAGTAAAACAAGAGGCATCCGTGTAAGGGTTGTACAATGAACGGGCTGCACAGGTCTGTGCTTTTGCAAATGGGGGAGGAACGCCTGGCAGGGGGTGTAATACATATGAGTGGCAAACCTTATCTCTCAAGCACAGATCACTGCTGCTAGACATTGGCATTGTTAAATGCTCTGTCTTGCACCTCTTCCTTCTCCCCCTATGTCTTGAGATCAAATGAGMATACTTTTCTTGCAACATTTCCCACCTCACAAGGTTTCCCACCTGCCATTCAGGCAAGAATGAATAGTTTTATGCAGCGTATGTGATAATACATTTGGCTGTTACTTGCTGCCTCTGTCAGTCCATACCAGCAACTGCCTAACTGCAGTGCTTGCTCTGTTAACTGCTTCTTTGGTGAGAGATAATCCTTCRTTGCTGCAGGTATAGCCATTTTATGTGAGGTGAAAGAGAGGATGTTATTAACAATTAGATATCTCCTGATTTCTGACCTATCACTAAAATCRTAAGGTTTCTTTACATGGGATGCTAGAATACTTTCTGAAACCAGAAAATTAATTGAATATGTTCTTCAAAATGATCATGCCGGAGAGAGACAGATAGAGATGTCGCTGAGTGATCAGTCTTGCCTTACTCAGCTTTGCTCTCACTTCCCAGTGTAACTGAAAGAGCTGCTTCCYTGCTGCTCCCCAGATTGAATACCTAAACATAACTATAGTTAGACTGTCTTTCTATAGAAAAAAAAGAAAGAACAAAGAATAGTTTTTTTTTTTTTAAAAAAAGGAAATTGATAGCACTTGACAATGGGACTTTAGAATCTCTGAGGTGTGCTTAAAAACTCTTCAATGAGTGATTTTAATTTTTATCATTGTTGACTACTACATTTCTTAAAATTGCCTCTAACTAAGCCTACAGGGTTGGTTTAATTTAAATCATAAATGCAGTGCAAAGCATTTCGAACACAGTCTGAAAGGAGCATGGAGGAGGAGTTCTGGGGTTATCTAAGGAAGGAGGAAGAAGGTCTGGCTAGTGCAGCTCCAAAGAGAAGGACTGACAGGTGTAATAGACTTTACTGTAAGCAGCTTTTAAAGATTTGCATTGAACCTAGCTGCAATTTTATGAGCCTGTTTTATCCAGATGAGCTGAATCATCACTGCTGTAGTCCAGTAGAAGGAAAAAATATGTATAACAAAGGACTTAGTAGCATAGTAAGAGTCATGTTTATGACAGATTCTGAAAAATGTGTTTCTGTAGCTAGTCAAAATAAAATTCCAAAGTTAAGCTGTCTGAGATCCATACACATACAATAATAATTTGGGTTGGAGAGCGGAATAAACAGGCAATACAACTTTGGCTACCACAGGAGAGAAGTTTTTTCAATCTGTAATGTAGATCTCAGAAGCTGTGTAATGAATGTGAAGAAGGAATGTCAGATAATCATGTAACTTAAAATTACTGTGGAGGAAGTTAGAATAGTTTTAAGTTACTGTATAGTGCAAAATGGTCTTCATCCATGAGAATAAAAATTTATAGAATGTTTACATAAGAGTTGCCAGCAGGAGGCCAGAAAGAAAATCTATGCATTGATCTCTGGATCTATCACTTTCAGCAATTCCCTTTACAGTCATGGTAGATCTATTAATAGATCCTCTTCCTTTTTCTGAAGGRAACATGATTCTTTCAAGGATGTCCTACAACATCTAGCTGAGTTTGAGACCTAACAAGGAAGAAAAAGCTTGCAGTTAATAAACCCCAGTAAAGAGTGAATGTTTTGTGGTTTGTCCTCTGTAGTTAGCTGTGAAAGCTTTCACAGCTAACAATGGAAGTAAAGCATAGCATTTACTGGACAGCAATCGGCTCTAGTATAGTGTGTTTTTCTACAAAGGGTAAAACCTTGACTCACAAAAAGTTTTCACAAAAATAAATAGAACAATATTCCAGTATCCCATATTCTTCCACCGCATAGTATGGTGGAGACCTAACAGGTTGACCAGAACTTATCATCCTTTGCCAATCAACAACTAGCTACAACTAACTTCTCRCTGTTAGAGCAACCTATAACACTGACACATTGTCGTCCCCAGTGATCTCTTTGGACACAAAGTTGACCCACCAGGAGAACTGCTGGGAAGGGCAGTCATAATAAACTAACCCTACAGGCTTGGAAGGTCACCTCTGTGCAACTACAGGTATATGGTCTACACAGGTTGAAGAGTTATACCACTAGAGTGAGCTGGTTTGTGTAAGAGATTGCAGAGAGAAAGTGGTTTAGAGTGCTAAACAGCAATAAAGGTACGAAGACTCTCTGAAGGAGGTCATGCAGTTGCATGTCACAGGAATCCCRAACTAATACCTGTTTTTGAAGGAATCATTTTTGTCCTACACAGCAATAAGCAAACCCCTGTTCAGCTTGATACCACTTAAGCTAAACACGCTACAACAACATTGATTCTTCCATTTTACTAGCCAAATTCCATCTGCAGCTGCACCAAAATGTTGAAGAAGCCTAAGCTACAGCAAATTCTTCCATGTTCTTCATCAAATGCACTAGAGGTACTATGAGGTACTACCATACCATGTTGTCTCCAGGTATTGCTTTCTCAAAAAGGAACAAACTGACTGTATCTTGGCTAACTCAGGAAACAACAGGTTTCCTGYAAAAAACAAGTTGTCAAATCATAGCTGATAACTCTTAGATTTTTAAGATGTTTATTATAGGTTAAGTATAATTTGAAAGCATGTCAGTGTCAGCAATTTCACAGCATTGTGGTTTGAGAGACAGCTGGATTGAGGATTAAGGGAGGGATGGTGGTGTTTAGTTGAAGGACTGAAGAAAAGAAATAGAAAACCTTTCTATCTGGATGAAGCAGCTCATGGTACATGGAAATATCCTTGTAGTGTGAGACTTACAACCCTGTTTTTGTACATTGGCCAGCTTTTGTGGCAGGTACATAGGAAAATGATATAGTTCTGCAGAGTGTGTGTGAAGTGTAAGTAAAACTCAAGTGAAATCTAAGAGCTATGACACATGAACAAAGTGTGTATTGCTGGTTCCTCAAAAAATATGTATGTGGAACAATTGTCCTTTGGTAAACGCAAGGTCATCTGAAGCCAGTTATTCTTCAATACAAAACAAGAAGTGGCCCGGCTAGCTCAGCTGGTAGAGCATGAGACTCTTAATCTCAGGGTCGTGGGTTYGAACCCCACGTTGGGCGCCCAAAATTCTTGTAGAAATCCAAAAACAGTCCATCCCAATGAGCAAGAAGTCAAGCAAAGGGGCAACTAATGGTACCTCTTTGCCAGGAAGGAGCTCATGGCAAAACTCAAGTTTAAAAAGGAAGTATACAGAAGATGGAAGCAAGGACAGATAACCTGGGAAGAATATAGGGATATCTGAGTGTGCAGGGATGAAGCTAGGATGACCTAGGCCCATCTGGAGTTTAATTTGGTGAGAGATGTCAAGGACAACAAGAAGAGATTTTATAAATACATCAATAACAAAAGGAAGATTAGGGAAAGTGTKGGCCTTGCTGCTGAGCGGTGCAGGGGCCCTGGTGACCAAGGACACAGAAAAGGCTGAGGTGCTCAATACTGCTTTGCCTCAGTCTTTACTGGTAAGACCTGCTCTCAGGAATCCCAGGCCCTGGACACCACAGAGAAAGTCTGTAGAAAGGAAGACTTTCCCTTAGCAGAGGAGAACTGAGTWAATGATCCCKTAAGCAAACTGGGCATACACAAGTCTATGGACCCTAATGAGATTCACTTATGAGTGCTTAGGAGTGCTTAGGAAGCTCACTGATGTCATTGCAGGGCCACTCCCAATTACCTTTGAAAGGTCTTGGAGACAGGAGAGGTACCTGAAGACTGGAAGGAAGCAAATGTCATTCCAGTCCTCAAAAAGAGCAAGAAGGAGGACTGAGGGAACTACAGGCTGGTCAGCCTCACCTTGATCCCTGGGAAGGTGATGGAACAGCTCATCCTGGATACTACTTCCAAGCACATAAAAGACAAAAAAAGTGATCAGGAGTAGTCAGCATGGATTCACCATGRGGAAATCATTCTTAATGAACCTGATAGCCTTCTCTGATGGAATGACTGGCTGGGCAGATGAAGGGAGAGCAGTGGATGTTGTCCACCTTGACTTCAACAAGGCTTTTGACACTGTCTCTCATAACATCCTCATAGCAAGCTGATGAAGTGAGGGCTAGATGASTGGACAGTGAGGTGGACTGAAAACTGTCTGAACAGCAGAGCTCAGAGGGTTGTGATCAGTGGTGCAAAGTCTAGTTAGAGGTCAGTAACTAGCAGTGTCCCCTAAGGTACAATCTTGTTCAGCTTATTCATCAATGACCTAGATGAAGRGACAGAGTGCACSCCTGGCAGGTTTGCTGATGATCCAAAACTGGGAGGAGTGGCTGATACACCAGAGGGCTGTGCTGCCATTCAGAGGGAYCTCAGTAGGCAGGAGAGCTGGGCAGAGGGGAAGCTCATGAAGTTCAACAAAGAGAAGTGCAGGGTCTTGCACCTATGGAGGAATAACTCCATGCACCAGTACAGGCTGGATGCTGATTCACTGGAGAGCAGCTCTTCAGAGAAGCACCTAGGAGTCCTGGTGGACAACAAGTTAACCATGAGCCAGCAATGTTCGCTTGTAGCAAAGAAGGCTAATTGTATCCTGGGTTGCATTAGGAGGAGCATTGCCTGCAGGTTGAGGGAGATGATCCTTGCCCTCTCCTCAGCCCTGGTGAGACCACAGCTGGAGTGCTGTGTCCAGTTTTAGGATCCCCATTATAAGRGAGAGATGGAGCTACTGGAGAGAGTCCAGTGAAGGACTACTAAGACAATTAAGGGACTGAAGCATCTCTTATGAGGAAAGGCTGAGAGCCCTGGTACTGAGAGAAGGATGGGACGGGGGGAAATCTTATCAATGCATATAGACATCTGAAGGGAGGATGTCAAGAGGATGGAGCCAGAGCCTTTTCAATGGTGCCCATTGACAAGATGAGAGGCAAGATGAGAGGCAATAGGCACAAACTACTAACCCATAGTTTGACAGAACTGAGAGAGAATGCTAGAATTTAGAGTCAATAAAATGCACTGACATACAAACTGTATTTCTGAGTATGATATTTGTTATTCTTAGGGAAGAGAAAAGTAAATAACCTTTGGATGAAGTTTTCCTGGGGAAGCTACAGGAAAATATTTTGTCTTCTGCCTCAGTGTCTCTAAACAATTTTTTTCCTTAAGCAGATTCTTGATTCCTATGGAAATTGGCTTTTCTCTTTTTTTCTCTTCTCTTTTTTTCTCTTCTCTTTTTTTCTCTTCTCTTTTTTTCTCTTCTCTTTTTTTACTGGCTAATATACTAAAAGAGGAAGGTGGGTTTTTTCATATTTTGTTTGTGAATAGAATTAGATGAAAATTATTTTCATTTTATGAGAAGGTGGAATCTCAAATTTTCCTAATTATCAGTAATATGAAATGAAGACCTAATGATATTTTTGAGAAGGAAAATTTAAAGAGAAAGGGAGATCTTTTATACCAGAGTAGTCAATAGCTTGTTAGGACAATTATTTGGAATGTCATAAGGCCTAGTCCTGTGACTTCTTTATGTAACAGCTGACTTCCCATGTTTTATTTAAATCTTTTTGAGAATGAARAAACTTCTCATTTTGTTTAGAAGTTTCATACTGAATATCAAAAATATTTCTCAGTGAATTAAATTGACACTTTGTGGCAACAGTTTTGGTTTCAGTGGATTAGTATTTCTAACAACCTCCTCTGCTCCCTCACCTGCCCGAAAAATAAAGAAGAACGCAACCCCAAAATGTTTTGTCAAAAAATTCATGACTGGTTCAATCTGACATTATTTAGTTCATGTATAAACTGACTGACATGTATAAACAATCACAGATATCACTGTCACTGATCTGTTGGAAAGCTACCCAACATCTGTTACTGTTTGGCAGAAGGGCACAGCATGTACGGATTTTTAAAGCCTTGTAAAATGTTTTCACATTTATGTAATGATTGATATTTCATCGCAATTACTAACCTGATAAAACCCTTCACCAGAGGTGGCAGGATGAGAGAAGTTAAGAGATGGGCACATCTGTTAGTCTTGTGGAGATCCAACAAACTTCTAAATGAGATTCAGGCTTTGAACTCTTTTCAAGTTTATTTTCAGCCTGAAACCCAGGGAGGATAGTAATGGGCTGAAAGGAAGCACACTGTATTGCAATAAAACRTATCCCAGAGGAGGCTTTGTGATGGGTCTCTAACCAGTTAGACTGAGGCAAATGTTTGCCTTAGAGATATGAGTAAGAAAGAATGGGAAGCTGGCTGTTTTCCTATTAAGTGAATATCATTGTATCTATGACACTTTTTAGTTCCTAATAATTATTAAAGGACACTTCAAAATACTACTTTTCAAAAGGATAGTGATTGTCTAGTTGTAATTAGACTGGAGTAAGATTTATGAAAACGCKCTTTAGAAGTGCATGGAGAGACAAAGACATTCAGAAAAAAAATGTATAATACATTAAATTACAGAAAAGTAGGATTTTTTGAATGATGGAGGATGGTGGACATTTAAAAATGTTCACGTGTCTTATTCAAAAATTGTTGGATTGTTTAGATTTGAGACTTGATAGCCTTTAAAAGTGACATTAAATCTTCAATCTCACTAGATGATAACCTCTAATTTTTTTTTTTTGCAATAGCAAAATCTCCATGGCTGTGTATGTGCTGTGTTGCAAGAAGCAATRTAGAGATCCCCAAGCTAATGTCGAAAGTACTGACTTGGGAAAACGGAACAGTACAGTTATCTCACTTGCCACAGCCTGGATACAGATGGAAGAGTTCAGGATACGAGCTAGAGTCATTAATGGTATTTTGCAGTGCTTCAGGTTTTCTTGGAGGGAGGCTGAARATTCCCTGAAAGACACCCAGTGCCAGGTGTATCTACTTTCCCATGGAATCCACAGCAAAGTTGCTAAGCCTTTTATGCRGCAAACTGACTAAAAATTAGACTCATAACTTTGTTAACACTGGAGCACAGGGGTATTTGTTAGTAAAAAAGCAAGCCATATACCTGTGTTTTCAGGCAACTGAATTTATAAAACTAGGGCTTTATAATTAATTTTTTACCTTATCTAAGCTACAGCTGTAACAGCCAGTGTTTCCAAGTAGAAGAGTGAGCATAATAACACTACTGCCATCTGCTCTCAAAAAGTACAGTCATGGGCAAAAATAAGCCATTTTTATGATGACTTTTTAGAATACAGATTAATTTCAATGTGTTAGACTGAAATACAACTTAAGTTTATGAAATCAAGCAATCAAAATTGGAAGCAGACCAGCATTTAGGTTGACTGTAATTTCTAGTGCATAAGTATCCTGGCACAATCTTTATTTCCACAAGACCTCTCAGTCTGAATTACTCCCACTATTTTCTCTTATTGGTTTTAACTTGGATTATTGAGCAGGCAGAAGAGAGAGAATCTCTCTGGTTTTAGTTTCTTGTTTAGGGGAGAAATTGCAATAGAAATAGTGTAAAATTATGAGCTAAACATGCCCAGTGTAAAGGGAAATTTCTGAGAATAGCAGTACTATGCAAGCCCCTGCAGAGCGTGAGTGAATTATTTTATTTATTTATTTTTTATTTTTTGGTGGGGGGGGGAAATGCTTTTAATTCTACCTGTTTGAATCTGTTTTGCATCTTCCAGAAGAATATTGCTGCTGCTATATATGTTCCCTCTGATTCTAAGAGTGAAAGYACTGGTGGATTATGATGCAAAGCCTGTAAATCTTTTTTTAAAAACAAATGCATAAGAAAGCATGGTTTCCCTGACCTTATTCTGGGGAACCACCAAACTACTCTCATGAGATTATCCCAAATGAATGAATWAATTTTGGCTTGAAACAGAACCAAAGGATTGAAAATTTCAACTTTCAGCTTTAGTGGCCTGAATTTGTAATAGTAAAGCTACCGGACAGTCTCTCACTATGTATGTTTAACTGAACCCRTCTACAGTGATATTCCCACTTTTTCAACCCTTGAGTGTATTTTTAGTAGAAATACTATTTAACCTGGTATTTCCTTCCACAACCAAAGTCTTTAGGAGAACAAAAATGCAGGTTTACTAGATATTGCCAATCGATAATAGATAAAATAAAATRCAATGGGAATCTTGTGATTACAAATGCACAAGCACTTGATACTACAAGTAAAGATAATCTTTCCCAAGCATAGAAGACAACAATTCAAGTTTAATGAACAGTAAKGCTATCAAGGCCATCTTGATGCTCTTCAGACTATGGAACAGTTGCTGGCAGATGTCAGCCAATACAGCAGTAATTATGAATCTTTCCCTACTGTATCATTTCTATTTAATTTACTTTGTTAATGAAATCACATACTTTATAGACTTTTCAGGTGTGTTCAGGTCTACAGGCTACAGTGCACAAACAGCACAGCATAAGCCAACCTGTTTTTTTACATTAAATCTATGCTAGTCTAAAAATAACTCTATGAGCATATGTGCTAACGTACTTTGAGGTAACCTTTTTCTGTCAACTTAATGTAATAAATCAAAAATGTAGAGCCAAGCACACACTGTTGCAGCTACTTTTGCAAAGTCATACATCATTTCTCAGTGAAAGAAAGAAACTGCTGATATATATCCATAATATATATATGTGTGTGTAATCCTTTGAAAATATTTGTAATAAAATTTTAGAAAGAATGTAGTATTTGTAAGATTAAATTATTAAATAGGCGCAAGCATTTAAAATTTAAAACCGAGTTACTCATGGAAAAATAGCTATGTTTTTGGTCCTTACAATTGAACAGCTATACTGTTGCTGATCAGCCTGGCAAAGAGGTGCTTGAAGAAAAGAGCAAGAAAAGAGGAAGCTAATTTTTATCAGCAGTGTAGAGATGTGTCAAAGAAGCGAAAAGAGAGGTCATGCATGGAAGATTAATACATAAGCAAAGGTGACAAAGGTAGCATCTAAGCCTTCAGGGATCTGCAGCTCCCTAATTAATGAGTATTAATACATCTTGGAACAATAACAATGAATAGTGCAGGCAGTATGCTATTTTCTGTTTTGTATGCCTCGCTGTGGGGCAAGGTGGCATTCAGGCCCTCGGTTGTTACAGTGGAGTTTTGTTCATTTATACTGATTTAGGCTCATGTAATGTCCTTTCTGATACCACTGTGTGTTTGTCAGTTTTTTTTAAGATCTAAATCTGCAATGCAGCATTTTTCTTTGGCGGACTGAAGGAACAGCCATGTAATTATACGTGTAAATTATATAGAGTCATACATTTTAGCTGGTTTGCCGAATGAGATGCTTCCTTTCCTCTTAAAATGCTTAAAGACAGGGTTGTACTCAGTACATTTGTTTTTAAATTTTTAAATAAAATAAGTATTTGTATATAATGCCTTGCAATGGTGAGGCATATTTGGCCACAGTGGTGGTGAGAGATGTAGATTATTGTGGTGAAATATAGCTCATGGAAAATTTATCAACTGCAATTTTAAATAAAATAATTTTTAATAGTATATAATAAAATCAAATAAAGGTATGATTTGTATTCTTTTTTTGTAATACTCTGCATTCAAATTAGAAGTTTTGGATCATGATACATATATTAAAACATTGATACAAGGTCTTTGGCATGTGATGAGTTCTAACAGATGTTAATATTGTGTGGGCCTTTCTGGCTTGCCTTCTGGTTGACTTCTTAATACCTTTCTGCTGAAAGCAAATAAAAAACCCCATTCAGTTTTGGAACTGAATTTTAGTAAGCCCTGGCCAGCAACTAAATAATCTAAACCACGGAATAGTAGTGAAGGGGATGGATGTTTAGCTTTATTGCTCGCCTACTGGAAAAGGACAGTGCCTTGAAGGGAGATGGGAAGGAAAAACACTGGTGAAGTCTCTTTGATAGCATTGGTGCTAGTCACAGATTAAGAAGACAGGCCATCTCTGTAGGGWGTGCTACAATTGGCAGATATTTTTTCTCTGCTATTAGAAGGTCATAATATAGTGGGGTGATGTATTACATACAACCACCATATGGCACCACTTCATAATGCCGCTGTAATTAAAAATAACCCTTGAACACTGAAAGACTATTCTGGATTTCTAGAATATGCACTCTTCACTCCATCCTGCTTGCAAATTTCCCATTATATTTCGTCTGCTGACTTCTTTCACCRATTATTATGCTTTTTATAACATGTATCCTATAGCAAACCACTTATTGGTATTTAAATACCCAATACAGAAGATAATATATGAACATATCTCTCAACATAGCTAATAATGCTTTTACTGTAAATGTCAAACTTGTCAAACTCAAACTTGTCAAATATAGTGAGAGACAAGTTATTCCACTCAGAATATGTAATCCCTTTCAAGATAAACTTCTTTAGGTTAGACTTAAATGCAGTGGATAAAATATTAATGTAATTTTTCTGCTTTTGTTGTCTGTGAATTATTTGTGTCTGAATATCTGCTGTGTAGTGTCTGCAAATTCACAGAAAAACTGTTTCTARCTGCTCTTACAAACAGTCATTGCTTTAGGCAAGTATAATGTGTTAAAGTACTGTAACTCTGCTGTTTATGCCAAAACCAAAATGCTTGTGCTTCAGTCATTGATTAAGAAAAGGTAATTGTGTGTTACGAAGAAAGTGTTTAAAAACCCACAGATATGCCCAGGAAGTTAGATTATCATGCAAAAGCTATAGTAATGGAGTTTTCTTTCAGTAATACTGGTCTTTTCCTCTGCTGAAACATACGTTTTTTCTGAATGCTTGAGATGGCATGTAGCTATGGAAAGGACTCACTGACAAACAGACCKTTAAGAACTGCATAATCCTGCCTAGATACTTCATAAAATCACTAAAAGAGTTTTATGATCCAAGGTTTGACTTGGTGCAACAAGGAATAGTTGAGTGGAAACAAAGTTGAGGTGGTGCAGGGTGGTGACTATACTGCTTGGTTAGGCACTGTGTGTTTCACCTCTCTGTCTTGCCCTCTTTTTCCTCTGTCTGCTTGTCTTGCTGTTTAGGACAGGGTTCACCTGCAATGGTATGTGTTTTGTAGTACAGGGCATTGGATAATGGACTCTTGGGACATAGGATGTGTGTTAAATCATGCTCTTGTAATAGGAATATGATAGTAATAATATAGGTGCTAATAAGATGTGGACACCATAATATATTTTCTCTCTAAAAAATTGTCATTTGTCTGTTTTCTCACCTAGAAAGGAAGGAGCTTAATGTGATGACAGGAATACTTTGGTATATGCAGTAGAAGTAAGTACATGTGGATGAATGGATGTCTGAGAGAAAGATGTGCAGGGGAAAGCAAAGGTATCGTGGAAAGAAATGTATGTAGAAGGCTGTAAAAAGAGAACAAACATAAGTGGAATGGATTGCAAACAGAAGAAGTGCTCCAAAAATGCTAAGGAGATGATGTTGTTACCCCATATTAAGCATGGGTCAGCTGAAGAGGAGAGCAAGCTGGGAAAGATTTCAAAGTGCAGCAGACATTTTATCCACTTCTGTGCATAGGATGTATAAATTATATTTTGAAAACAGCATTGTGCATGACTCTATTAAGAGTGTGGTCATACTGATTTGTCTCAAAATAGAGAACAGGTCTTTTGGGCAGCTTTGCAGACTTCCTAGGGCCCTGTGAATCTGGCTATTTGAGATGTCTCAGCAGTCTGGATTACTGGTCTTTTAATACCATGCGAGCCTGCTGCAGTCAGCACCGTTATAACAGAGTTCAGCTTATTATGAAGACAGACTGTATTTACCTTTCAGCACAAATGAAAGTCTCAATCCTTTTAAAGGCTACCAACATATAGTTATTTAGTGAAATACATCCAAGCCTGCACCTGCCTCTCCAGAAGCATGACATTTTGGTTAGTCAGCAGGAGACAAGCTTCAGGCTCGGAGACCTGGAGAGGCTCCAAATGTGAAATAGAGATCACGTTTTCTTAACTGCGTTCAATAGTCTACTAAAGGTATTATCTCTATACAAACCTTGTTTCCAGTATATCCTTAGCACACTGCAAGAACATTACAAGAACACTAATATTTCTAATTTTCTTATTCATTGTATACTGTATAGAGGGACCTGATTCAGCCATCTGAATGCTATTTCTCAGGTGTCATTATATTCAAATAATTTTACAGATGTGACCCTATATTTCTGACTTAATTAAGTCTCATTATTTTTATTAGGGTGTGAAGTGGTTCTAATTTCTGGAAATCTGAATTTCTGTGAACAAATGTATACCTGGCAGCAAAAGAGGTCATAACGATTCTGTTTCAGGGCTGTTAATTCAGACACTAACTAGCTCAAATGTGTTTTCTGGGTATTCTGCAATATGTAATGCATTCTCTGTATATTGTGCATTTATGGCTGGCATAGTGATATTACATGGCAGTTCCTTTGATAACTTGAAGAAGATTTTGAGGAACAATTAAAGGTAAGTAAACTTGTCAGAGGCATGTGCAGTAATTGCTTTGTTCCTTAAAGTGCCTAACAGAAGTGGTAGATGCTTTCCTTCTGAAAACAAAAAATGCTTCTGTAAACAATGTTATTGAAAACCACTATTACATATCATTTGCTAGGGATGCATGAGTAAGCTGAAAATGGTTTTGGACCTGGAAAATTCATTTTTGTAGTGCCTACTATTTGAAGAATATTTGAGAGTATTTGGACGTGAAAGGTTTATAAGGAAAAATGAATATAGAGCAATATAATAAAACTGTACTTGGGAAAAGAGTGACAATGGGGAGAACGCCACAGGCAGGAAAGATCATAGGGAAGGGGTGGTTATTTTTGTTATGAAGTTTACAGGCCTCTCTCAAGAAATATGATGGAAATTTGCAGCTTCCTTGATCCTCAGTATGGTCCATGTAATATAGGGGTAGAAGCAGGACATTCTTGAGAAAACTAGTGTACAATTGTAAAATTAAAGATCATATTAGGTGTGCAATTTAGACTGCGGCTCCTTTCAGTAATGCAGAACACGCTGGCCTCTGAGGACAGGTGGAAAGGGAGCTGTGACGCATGCAGAAAGCTGACAGCAGTGAGTACAAAAGCAGAGGCCGGAAACCTGAGTCAGTAAGAATAAATCCTCTTCAGGACCACGGACTGTGCGCAAGTTCTGCAGTGCCAAAGAAAGGCTGTAAAGAGCCATTTACTGCCACACTGTGCAAGTTGCTTGTTAGGCTGGTAAGAGTCTTCAGTGCTGGCTTTATAATATTAATGAAGTCAGTCTACCTTTAAAAAAGAAAAGCTTGGCAATTATACAGCAAAGCAGCTTTTCYGCTGCAGCTATAACTCATATAAGTTCTTGCAGTGTATGCTTTTCCTGTCTCACCTGACCAAAACCAGATATCATTAAAGAGGATGCTATCATCTCACAGATTATTTGATATTAATAAAACAATCCCAACACCTATATATTATCCTTATTAAATATCCTTATTTTATTTTGAAGCTTCTTATTACTGTGCAGGTCTACAGTCTTTTTTTCTAYTACCCATACATTGATAGAGACACTCGTAAAAAATTGTCTTTCCAGGCACATGCTTTTGTTCTTTGGTGGACTGCTTTTGTCCTTCTTTATTGTGCTTTGCTGCTCACCCTGCAGCAGAAGTTGGGTATTACCAGCATTCAAAATAGTCTCCAGGAAATGCGCAAACTGCCTGGAGAGCAGCAGGCCCTACTGCATCCGTTTCTTGATGTCGTCAAGAAACCGGAGGCTCAGCCGGGCGCCTCGGTGGGCTGAGGGCAAGCGAGAGTGTTGAACGCGCAGCAGCRCGTGAGGGGCAGCACGGCCTGTGGAGGGGGAGCTGTTGCTAACTGCGAAAAAAAAAATCCCTGCGACTTGTTGGTTTTGAACTGGTGTTTCCCTCACTTGTGAAATGGAGTCGAGAGGAAATTGGCAGGAGATTAGGAAGAAAGTAGGAATGGATTGTAGCTCCAACTGGGCAGCCTATTTTTATTTTAAATTTTCTCTGTTTTTTTTTTCCCTCCCTATATTGAATCAACTTTCCAGGGGCAGATTTTAGTCAAGTCTTGGATTTGAAATATTTAAATATATGTATTTTAGTTGTGATCTGGTGCAGAAGTACACAGAAGGCAAAAATAGATAAGTGTATTTAGTTTTAGTTCACTGATGATGTAAATGCTGGGGATGGGGTGGGAATTGGCCCATTTTGAGCAAGAACAAATTAATTTTAAAGTAATTGCTGGAGTTAGAAAATAATTATCTTTTGGGTAGATGTGCAGTATTTTGCTTTCGGGCTTTTAACATTTGATGTTAAAATGAATGGAAAGGAACTGTTGAAACAGCAAGAAACTAGTCTTAAGAGTAGAGCTATATGTTTGGTACAGTCCTGGAGCTTGGAAATCTTGTCTGTCTTCCTGAAAATTGTAACTCAGTGATTTCATCTGAAGTAGAGAGTACCTCAGGGAAGTTTAGTTTCCAGTTATAATGACACTTATTAGGTATTCAAGTGACTGCTCTCTCTATTCAGTGCTATCCTATTCTATTAATGCATTCTTGGTGTTCAGGGACAWAGCTGAGAAGCAAGACTTTATTATTATTATGGTGATGGGTCTGCCCAGATTGGATCTACTCTTTATTTAACTAATCAAATACTATGCTGTGACAGTTCAGGCTTCCTAGGGAATTGCATTTGATGACAAAAGTATTGTATAAATTAAAAGACTATCAAAAAACTACATGCTGGCTGGAAATATGTCTTCATGTCCCTATAGCATGATGCTTCACAAGTCAAATGCAAGGAAGTGTCAAAGTAAAAACTGCAGGAAAAAAGCCCAAATTGTTAATAATCCCAAAGTCTTAGAAAACTCTCTATAATATTTTTGAGAATTATATATAAAAAAGTCTATTTTAGAGGCTTATTGACTATATACACAGAGGAAAGAAAGATTAATTACATATTATAAAGCCTTATTTGGCAGCAGTCTGAGAGAAGTAGTTTATTCGAAATGAACAGGTATGTAAATGTCCTTCCATAGCCAACTGAATAATAYAAATTTTCAGGCCTCTTCAAAAGTTGATGCTCATAAAGTGACCTGGTCATGACTTCTGTAAAAGACAAAAAATGCATGCTCCYGCTTGAACCAGAAGATAAACAGGAAAGTGGTATCTGTGGTGTACAGGCTGGCTTCACTTGCAAAMTGAACTTTTTCTTCCTTGACCTTCAAATACCCGATTAATTGAAAGCACTTGCAGGAAGAGAAGGGTATTATAGACTCCTTTTTTTAAAATAAATTAAACAAGGATGGTAAGTACCAAGGATGTTTTTTCAGTCATTCTTTAGTGTTATTTGAGGTGGTAATTAATGGAAAATTAATAGCTCCAAATAATTATTAAAAATGTTTGGATAAAAAAAGCACACTGAAGAAGGGCCCATGCATTTATTGAGGTAGTATCAATAAAATACTCATTATAAAGGTACCCRAGATAGAATGGTCCAAAGCTGGAATATCTGTTCTATAGTAATATTGATGGGGGAGAGGGGAAGGATGTTTGAGTGGCATCTGAAGTAAAAAGAAGTTTTCAGGAAAAAAAAAAAACCCAAAACAAAACAAAAAAAACCCCAACCCCCTCCTTTTCCTGTTTTGTTATTTGAAATGAAACTATTTTATAAATCTGGATGTGATGTTGTATCTGAGACTTTAAAACTGTGTTCTCAAAGTCCTTGAGATTGGGAATTTCGCTTCAGGAATCCTGGCAGACTGTGTGCAAATTTACAAAGTCCTCATAGTTTGAGGCGTGAGGAAAAAACAAAGAGAAACCCTATGGCATTCTCTATAGTAAAGCTACCTTGGAAAACAGACTTAGGAAACCCAAAGACTGTTAGGTTAATTCCCTGGGAACTCTCTGCATCTTGTTAAACATCCATGGCAAGTTGARTATTTCTACAAGGCATTTCAGGTTTAATAACTCCAAATATTCCAGTGAAATCTGTTTCATCTGAAAAATCCCAGCCAGCTGTAGTTGGTGTGCTTCTATAGCATCTGAATCTGTGAGAACTTTACATGGTATTTTTTTCAGAAGTGCATGACATACAAATTACTGTATCTTTCTTTGAGCTATTAGTACAACTTACAGCCCACCAGTCTGAGTAGAAATCTAATTCTGCTGTTTGTGAAAGGGATATTTTGAGTACAGGCACATCAGTATCACTGCTAGTTCAGTCATGCACATAAAAGTGCAAACAGAAAGCTGAAAAAAGATACTGCTCTTCTCATTATCTGAACTGAAGGCTGTGTTAGCTTTAACAAGGAACCATCAAGCCTGCTGAAGGGTAGTGAGTTTCCATCTTTGATGGGTTGGAGAATGTATGGTTGAGCAACTTTTTTCATATGGGCAACAGTAAATATGAAGGAGAAAAATGCACTGAAGATAGGGAACAGAGTGRCTGAAGATTTGGGGAAAAAAGGTAGAAAACCACAAAACTACTTTTAAGAAAATATAAACTAACACACTGGAATGAAAATTAAGCTTTACAATAGTCTAGTAAGTATGAATTTCCCCCAAGGAGCTTGAAGGAGKCCTGCAAGTATCTTTCCTTCTTGTRCCGATTTGCAGCATGTGTTTGTACTAAGGCAAGTTGGGCTTTTCATGAGTGCAAATGGTTGCTGTGAAGGTTTCTAAAGAATATTTTAATATAGATTTAATAAATGGACTTGATGCTTGTTCAGGGGAATACAAACCTTACAGATATTTGAAAATACTAAGCACAAATAAGAAAGAAAAAAAAGGGGGGGGGGAATATAAACAGGATTTGGATGAAATGAAATGGAGGGTGAACGAGAGAAACAGTTTTCCTTATGGTAACCTTTACTTGGCCATAGGATAATTCTAGTGAGAACAGAGGAGGAATTATGGATGCCAAAAAAAATATTCTCTCCCACATTTAAATCATTTACACTATGGTGGTGATACTTATATAGCACAACCCAGGATTAAGAAAACTGACCTAGGAGCTTGGGGGGAGCCTTTTCAAATAACTACAGTCTGATCTACTCACTAAAAAACCTAAAGTAGGTCATTTTCTTCYTGTGGGTCATTAACTGAAGACAAGGATATTGGCGTTTTGTCTGTTCGRCTTTTGTTACTGGTGTCAGCAGAAGCAGAATTTGGGTCTAAGRACTTAAGTCCTGAGAACCATCTTGTATCCTCCCCAGCTTCAGGATGGTGCTTACAGATGGCTGTTGCACCTATAGGTAGTTAACTCTYGCAGACCTCATACTTGGGTGCTGGGGACTCCTTACCCTCCCTTGGTATCTTCCTTGCAGTTAGATTCTGGCTTTGGTGGCTATTTTGAAGGTTTTTCTCATTAATTGTTTCCCAGCTGGCAATGAATCATCGTGTGCTACTCTGTTCTATTTTCCTCTGTTCTGAGGGCTTGTTTATTTATTAATAAGAACAATAACAAACAGAAATGCACTGCCTTTTCATAATCATTATTTGCCCAGCACGTTGTACCAGAGCACCTTGCACCTGTGTCATAAATTAAGTCTGTAGCAGACGCTTAACATAAATAAAATGAATAATAAAACTGGTATTTACTTRGCACCAATTTAAAAATAATGTATCTACCTCTGTGTGGATCAGCAGCTTCAATGTTTATCTGAAATTCTGAATAGTATTATTTTATCTCACATCTAGGCCATTTATTTTATGCTGATGTTACTTATATGACAGAATTTACACAGAATAAAACAAAACAAAYTCAGGATCAGAAAAACTGTCACTGTAGAGGTAAAAAGAAAAGGTTATTTCTAAGTAAATATACTCTGATTTAAACTAAACAATAGCTGAAAAGTACAAAGTGAGAATGGATACACATCAGCATTAAGAATTAAAAACTTACTCAGGGAAAGTTCAGGCTGAATGAAAGTCATGGTCTTCCTGGAACAAGAAAACTATAGTAAAGGAAAAGATTGGTTACTGCATCTGCCATTTAGAACTGCAAATAAAACAATAAATGCTCAACAATACACCAAAACAATAAACCTTGCAAAATTCGGATTAAGACTGGCAAGGGGTCCTAGAAATACTGGAAGCTTGTTATTGGCTCTAGATTGGACTCTGCTATGGCTGGAAAGTTCAGCACTGTTTTTAGTCAGAAAGAGAGAGAACTGGTAACGTTGTGGGAAACTTCCACTTCCTAAATATAGTTTGGAGAACAAATGCCACTAACAGTGGTAGGCAAACATTCCTGAGAGATGACAGCTGGCAGATTTCATCACCAATCTCTGAAAGAGTAAGAGCTAAGTCCTGTATCAAATTTATTTTAGACTTTTAGAAGAGACATTGTAGAAGATTACATGTGATGAGATTTTAAATTAAATGGAAAATAAAAGTCTGAAAGGATGTGCACTTGACAAACTGAAGTTGGTTGAAATAGTTCAAGGATATGAATGAAGAAAAGGCTTTGCATTTCTTCAAATAAAAAGTTATATAAAGTATCTAGATTCTATATCCATCAAGAGGAAAACATTTCTTGAGAAAGACTCCAGAATTGTTAGGCTATTCCAGCATATCCATAAATGACCTGGAAAAATAAATAAATAGGGGGCTATCAAAGTTGGTGATCAATATTGAATTTATTCAAGGCACTAACATGAAGACTGGCTGTGAATCACTGCAGAGGTCCTGCTCGATACTGAATGACTAGGACAAGAAGTGGTATTTGAAATTCAATTTGAAATTAATAGACACATATAAATTGATCCACTTGATTGTTAGCCCACAGAGATGAGATCTTCAGGTTATAACAGGCAGCTCTATGAATATTTCATCTTAATATTCAGGAGTGTCAGAAAAGCAAATAAATATTAGGAATTATGACAAAAGGAACAGAGAACAAAATAAATCATTTTTTTAAATGTGTTCTTGCATATTGAATACTGTGTCCAAAGCATATAACGGGCATGCGGAAGGTGAGAGAAAGGCAGGATGGTAAGGAGGATGTTTAAAGATCTGAAATGTTTTTGATACAAGGAATGATAAAATGGAGTAGGATGCTTCAGCCTGGAATAGAGAGAACTGAAGAGGGAATATTGTAGATTTCTATGTCACTCGTGACTTAAAGGACAAGTGAATACAAAACGATTGTTGATAGTCTCTTTCAATATCAGTAGCATCAAATGAAGGTAGCAAGGACTCTGCTTAAAACATATAAAAGGAGATAATTAAAACCGTTACAATTAACAAAACAACATCTACAGAATGTTAAAAGATTTCATAGTTCAAAGAGCGATTGCACAAATCTATGAAAGAAAAATCAACTGAGGGTCGTCAATTATAAAGATACCAAGTCTTAGGAAGTTCTTCATCAATGTATCACCAGGTGCTGGAAGGGCACTATAGATAAATACCAATGTAGGCTTCCAAAACTTATACTCTATCCTGGGTAACTTTCATTGAAGGTGACCTTGGGCTTAGATGTAGCTTTGATTTGAGTTGAAGTGATGTGGTAGTGTTCCTCGGGGCTTCATTGTCAGTCTTATTAAATACTTTAATTATTTACTATGCTGATGAAGTATATTGAGGACCAATTTGTCCCTGTCAATACAGGAAAAGACAAGTATTGAAGATCATTAAAAATGAGCTGAATAGTTTTAATGACTCAGTAAACAGTATTAAATTAAAAAAAAGCAAAAAGTACAAAGTCACGTATTTTGGAGGGCATAAGGAAATCACAAAGGGGGGCACAAAGGTAATCTCCAATGGACAATAACCAGAAATCATCATACAGTTGTGGGGGAAAAAAGAGTTAATGGCTTCTAGGGTAAAAGAAGAAAGTGTTAATGTCTTTGGAGATAGCTTATTTGTGACATCATTCTAAATGTATGGGATAATCATTTTTATTCTACAAGCTCAGGCAAGCACAGTTGCACATACCCACTTGGAAGTGCACATCAGCAGAGAAGCTGTCTCACTCTTGCATGTTGTGTGGTTTTCCAGCCTGGCTGGTGATCTTTTTTACAGACTTCAACGTATTGCTTTTTAGTTTAGCTATTTAATTTAGTTTCGTTGGAAGCACTGTGTCATGATTGTGGAACATGAATGTAGTTCAGAACTATTACTCAAAGGAAGAATGCAGAACAGGGAATTGGTCTTTCAAATGACCCCGGGGTGAATGACTAGGCCTTCCAATGTGAGCAGTCCACTTTTGTGCCGTCTGCCAAGGTGCTGAGGGCAGGATGTATCAGATGCAAAAGAAGACCCAGCAAGAGACCTGCTTCCTGACAGGGTACCTGTCTCGTGCTGTATATTTAGCAGTAAGGACCAGGGAACTGTAGACCTTTCCAATGTGCTGGATTACCCTCTTCCTCCCACCCTCTTCACATACTACTTTGTCTGCTGTATTCCTTGCATTTGTGCCTAACAGAGATACAGAGGACGTAGCTTCTGAAAAGGTATTGTGTGTTTGTGGGTGTTTTGTTCTTAATTTCTTKAAAGTAACTGGTCAGCTCAAGCGGCAGTTGACATCAATGTTTCTAGCCAAACACACATTTTCTCCTAATTCTTCCCTCTGGATCTAGGTGTTTGGCTGTAGTCACAGGGTAAAGAGTAAGTCTGAATCTCCTCAGAAAAAATAGAGTTTATGGTGCTGAAGATTTGTAGATCCTGTGGATTTGCTGCTGAGTTTTTTGGTAGGAAAGGGGAGAACCCATTACCATAGCTGCCAGTTTTCTGATCCAAGTGAGTGTCTCAGGATATATCAACTTATATGAAGGTTATACTTGGAGATAAATTCTCTTTTAAAAGTTTATTTAATTTTAATTACACTGTTTCCCAAGCTCCAGTTTCTTTTTCTGGTTTCAGATAGGGCCTGGAGTCTTTTCACTGTTGCTTGCACAATGATGAGGAGACAAGGCATAGAAGTGAGAAAGCAGCGTGTAAGATATCTGTCAAAGACTTGGCTGCCTTTGCTTGGATGGCTGACATCAGTAAGGCTTGGACAGCTGTATGTTCAGTGTCAGCAGATCTRCCGCATATTTTTAGGACACATTGCCCGCCTCTCTGCTTCTGAAATACCTGACTGAGGCAATGTTTATCCTTACAGGCGCTAACATACACGGGTGCTGTCTAGATGTGATTGTACGTCTAGTACCAGGTCAGGGAAGAGGGGTGCTCTGCCGCTCCSCCTAACCTGGGCTTGCATGTGTGATACAAAATGTATGCGAGTCCTTCAGGGGCTTTTTCCAGCTTGAATACTCACTTGAAAAGGTTAATTAGTTATCAATTTTTCTGGCATAATTCAAGCACCTGCTCTCAGTCACTTAACAAGCCCCGTTACAGAGACTGTACTGTGCTGTATAGCTCAGACYGTAGATAATCTTCCCATATGTCTTGTTTGTAGGTAACCTATTTTTGTACAAAGCACAGAGTCGGGTTTCCTTCGGCATTAATGCTCGGAAACACTTTCTGTGCCCCTAGGTCTGTGTTCCCCGCCTCAGCTGCACTCCCAAACCGCTGCCGGCAAATAGGCGGTCGTGCCGCCCGCAGCGGAAAACCGGGCTGCTCCCCGCCGGGCGCGTTTCGCCTCGCTGTTGGAAGGGCTCCCCGAGCCCCGAAAGGGCGGCCGGAGGAGAGCCGAGCGGAGCTGCCGCGCCGGGGCGCTCCTTCGCGAAAAGCGGGCTTGTAAAAGCCTTTTGTACGGCGCTGAACCCAGCGGACCCCTGAACTCTTTCGGGCTCTCCGGTGTCTACCGGGATGTGAATAATTACTAAACCAAGATCTATATGATGCCATTTATTTTTAAGTATGATTTTGCTATTGAAGTGAAGGGCGACTAATTCTTCACGAAACAGTGTGCTATGCTCAAGGGAAGGTATTGTCAAATGTCCCTGCA
>NW_028186392.1:1040008-1042768 GCF_003343005.1 Rhea americana
TACAAGTCAACCATTAAGTAAATGGGTCCTTAGAATTTTTTTGCCTTGAGGAAAGCTTATGTTTTTTTTTCTTTCCTTTTTAAAGCATAAGCCAAAATCTTTATGATACCTCATGAAGACAAAAATTCTCTAAATATCTGAATTGTAATTGAACACACATTTGTCTTGTTGCATTTTATTATGGGCAATTGAAGACAGACAGACATATTCCATTTAACTGTATGAGATGCCCAGAGGTAGAACATTCTACTAAAAATAAGGAATCAGAATAATTATTGCACAGCTCAGGACCAAGTGAATTCATATAATCACCTGATAAAGGTGAAATTTAAGTGTGGATAAGACAGACTTAYGCTTGGAAACTTGTGGTGCCTCTTCCAAATTATTAGGATGTGAGGACCGTTAAATATGAAGACTTGTGAATTTTTTTCACTTGAAACATTCCCTCTTTATCTTTGCATCTTTCCCTAAGAACTCTTTGTCACTTTTTGACTTGCTTAATACTTCCACTATTGTTTCGTAACACCCTAGAATTCAATCAGTGCAAACTCTAGTTTTGCCCGCTCCCGAGCATTTTCTTTGTGGTTCTTGCGGTGCCYGAGTGTCCTCCTTACTGCAGTATCTCTTATAGCTGTGTTTTATGACAGTATTAAGTAACTCTCTTGCACCACTCTGACCCTTAGGATATGGGAGAAAACCAACAGTACTGGGTCAAGGCAAGTAAAAAAAAAAAAAATAAAAAAAAAATTTAAATATTCAGTTCAGTAGTTAGGCTGTAACTTTTGGGACCTTATCTGAGCTTGCTGAATGTGTGAGACTGATAACACAACATATGGGGTAAGTAAATCTTTCTTTTAAACATTTCTTTTAAATGATCCTTACAGGCCACTTAGTGGCTCCATCACACATGAGACTAATTCTTTTGTTATTTTATTCTTTTGTTCTACTGTTAGTTTAATACTAGCAGTTTGCCATTGCATTACATRTTGCTTGTACAGTTAATGTCACCAAAGATACAAATCTTGTTTATTCTTTTTTTCTAACTTCCTCTGTTGCACTAGACTGTTTCTTGGATACATGCAACCCCTTTGGATTTACTATGGCAAAGCTTAACAGTTTCATGAAGGACTGTGGAAAGAGTATAAATTTGTTTTCATCTCTTCTGTGCAAGTCCCAAGCCTGAAGGCATACCATGAAGGTCTAAGTGTAAGATCATATCCTAAATTTTAAACAGTAAAATACTTTTAATGAGGAGAGCTCCTCTCTCCTCTTGCATGACTTTAATTGTTCTGAGTTTTGACTGAAATTAATCTTTCAACTCTCTTAAAACTTGATTAATGTGGTTCTTGGAGAGATTGCCAGTCTGAGAGATTTGTGGTATCARGGTTAGATATAAAATAAAATCTGGTTTTCATTAGCTGGTTTAAGGAATAGAACTTTCCTTAATCAAAAAGATCAAATTTTTGGCATTTGCTTTGTGTTTTGGAAGCAGGAAATTGCTATATTTCTTGTCATTGTTGTTGCCACTGACTGTTTGTGTGTGGTTGGAGAAATACAGGGACTGTGCGAGCAGAAGCTTAAGATGTGCGGAGGAGGTCAGTGGATGATCTGGGAATGATGAAATTACTCTTATTTTMATTTTTGAAGGGATGAGACTGATTTGTTTGTGGGACCATCTAACAAAGCCGTATTTTTCTTGAGAGAGAATATGACTTTTTGGCTTTTTGAAGTTACTATGCAATATGGGCTTAGGATTCGTGTGYTCTGTTGTCTTCCTCCCTGGGGGCCCCAGATGAAGATCATGTGAATTGCTGGAACTGGACTGCTYTGTGCCTTTCTGTCACTGAGTCATGGGATGGAGTCAGGAAACCAAGCACCAACCTTTCTCCTTTTCTCATCACATAGATAGCAATGTAGGCAGCAATGGAGCATGAGCTTATTCTTTCTTAATGTTGAAAGAGGTTATTATTAGAACCATTTTTCTGCTTTTGTATGAGATGAAAGGTGAACTTTCCGGGGTAGGCCAAKAGCATTAAATAGCTGCAATATGTTCCACTGGGATGGGCACTGAACCAAATGTTTTTAGGCTAACCAAAGACAATGCTGGAAATATTAAGACCAGTTTGATTCAGCCAAAAATGTCATTTGGGAAAGAGTTTCTTTACAAGCTACCAGGTGAGGCTATTGACACAGTACGTTACAAATCTGCCTCATAAAATGAAATATTTTGAAATCTCATGTGCAGTTAGCAGATGGACTAATTAGAGACTAAATTATTTTTGGCATTTAACTGGCAGATGGATCAAAGCTGGGTTATCTTAAGAAGTGGATATGACTAGTAGAAAAAAAAAGATGGGAATTTGCAGAATTTGTGATATCTTATATTGTTATATCTTAAAATGAATCTATTAGTTGTCAGGGATACAACACAAATATATATCTTTAAAAACACATCCAAATGCATCAAGGCAGAAAAGAGGAGTATATTAACGGGGTTTTCTTGCATTGTCAATGGAGGCAACTGCAACATATTGTGACAATAACAGTGCATGCAATATTGGTAAGACACTGGTGTTTTACTGCCTGAATCTTGACAGAGACCAAATCTGGTGTCCTACTATATGACTGAGTTCAGTAACTGCTTAGTTCTTTAGTGACTGGTTAGGATGTTTCTTTGCAGTGAGCTGACCAGGAAACAGAAAGAAATGATTGAGTTTTATGATGATATCAAGTGGTATGAAGATATTAAGTGGGAACTTG
>NW_028186392.1:1042819-1047968 GCF_003343005.1 Rhea americana
GGGAAGGATGGAGTGTGAAAATAAGCAAACAGAACAGAGAGCAGTTACTGTACAAAAGAAGAAAAATAACAGTGAAGGGAAATGCAAGAAAGAAAATGTGGCAAATTATCAAGTAAAGTGGAGGGGAATTAGATGGGAAGAAAAAATCTGAGATTGAAATGAACTCTATTTTTTATTTTTGTAAAGCTTGATGCAAAGAAGACTACAATAAATTGTCTGATATGGGCTCCTGGATGTTAGGGTGTGGGATGCTTGCACTGACGTTCATCATGAGCATGTTTTGAGGAGCATTTGAACATTACAGCAGCTGCTGCTTTAAACCCAGGCATCCTCTATGGCCACACCATGTAAGGAACTATATTGTGTTAATAATGTCTGTCTCCTAGAAATGCTGTGCCATTCCAGAATGCATGTTCCTTCCCGTTTGTCCCTATGAGTCATCATTTTTACCTTCAAAATTGCTATTTGTTGCAGTAGTTTCAAACAGAAGCTGGTTGGAGGATTCTTTTCATGAGCCTTTCATCTATAATGTTATCAGGGACTATAAAATAAAAACACTCTTCACACCTAGGTTTCAATTTTGCTGCCCTTCCTCTTTTACTTACTTGGTTTCAAACTGGAACTAACTCTTGTCCTGTCATAACAAATATAAATGGCCTAGTATTTTTCAGCTTTGTTTAGGGTACACTCATACTTGACATGTACAGAAACAAGGAGCTGCTTATGACAAATTGCCTGATTTTATTACTTCTCAATTGTTGCGCTTGCATTTTTTTTTACTTTAGAATTAAATGTACAACAGTAAAATTATGGCTATTTATGCAAAGTGGCCTTTTTTTTCCACTGAAATTCTTTTGAACTTTATTTAAATCTAGCACAAATAAAAGCCCAAACAAAACACCTAGCTTTGATTTTGCTGTGCTAGTATTGAGCCAGGAAAGCAGGAAGGGGGAGTGAGAAAATAAGACATTTTTAAAGCATATATATAATAATTTATGTATTATTTATAAAATGAGAAAGCAGAAACTGGTCCCAGCTATATATATATATAGGTATGCCTAGTGGAAATTGTTAAATGATATTGGGAACTGAGTATGATAGACTATGACAGACAAAGACTGTATTTGTGCACCACCAGTCAACAGCTGGGATACGACGAGCTTAGATTAGCTTGCGCATTGCACTAGTGCAATGGTTTTAAGCCAAGTTACCTCCCTGCGAGGCATGAGAGTGCAGTGAAGAATTAGGATTTGTGGGTAGCTGTGCTATGTGTACCAGTGAATCCTAAAAAAAAAAAGAACCACTCCCCAAATATCTGGTCTTTATGAAGGAAAAAGGCTTTGCTGTACAATGCTGGCTGCAGTGAGAAAGGGGAGTGACTTATTGCTGCTGCGTACGGCTGATGTGATGCCAAGTCTTCCGCGCTGCCCAGGATTACTCAAATGCTGCCGTCCGGCCAGGGAGGTGCCGTGTTTGCATGGGCCTGTTCCCGCGGCCTCTCCAGCTCTGCCCTCCTTCCCTGGGCGCGCGGCAGCAGCCTGCCAGAGACAGCGATGTGCGCTGTTCTCTCCGCACTCCTCTCTTTCGGGTCGATGGTGGGGGGCAGCTACAGATAAACACTTACGCTGAAGCTGTGACACACTGGCAAAATTCAGGCAGCTCAAAATGAAAGCTGACAGTCTGTCCTTAATTTGCACCGGTGGGAAAACTGATGTGAAAGGATACAAAGTCGGGCTCAGAGTATGAGCTGGGATTTGTGTTCCTGCGTACATCAAAATCTTAACAATAAGCAGTCTTCAAGAATTTTGAGCAGACAAAACTCTTAAGGAAGTTAAACATAAATYTTGTGGTCAGGAAAAACTTTAGTCTGATAACTGCTGCCAGTTTGTTTGCATTATTAAAAGTAATTTAATTTAGGTCTTCCTTTTAAAGTGTTTACTATGGGTTATAAATGTGCTTTCTAGGAAGTTTGATAAAGAACATGCAATTATGATGGATACTGTGCATCTTTAAATACATAAATCAAAATCTTAGTACAGAATAGTTTTTCTGTTTGCACTGCAGCTATATAAGTTTCTAAGTACTGAAAAAAGTCACATTTCTTTTAGATATTACATTATTTTCTGCACTAARTAGTTTGCCAAATCTATAATCTCTTTTTCTGTGGGGAGAGTGGGGAATGGTGAGTGTTAAAAGTCAAAGCTAACTTTTAGTTATGCAAATAAAAATCATCAAATTAATTTTTTTAAACTTTTTTCTTTGCCTCTAACATCCTAATTTTCTCCTTTAGTTTTGCTCTTGCAATTCAGTCATTTGCTTCCATCTCTTTTAATTTTTTTGGCCAAATATAAAATGCTAGAATAGAGAAGCAGCATAAAACATCTACTTAGAAATACTTCAATAGTAAGACACAAAACAAGGATACCAATTATCAGTATAATAATTCACATTAAATATTGATAGCTGACTTAGTATAGGATACGACATTCCAGATGTTTTATTTTTTTAAATAAAATAATGCCTTATTTTTATTTGTATTCCACCAGCATGAATACATTCATTCCAAATTGCATGCACATAAAAGGGAATCCATTTGTAAACTACATCATCTTAACAATAAATAGTTTTGATCTAATAATACAATCTAATGATGGTAGTGCATTTCTTGTTAAAACTGCAAGCTTTTACCAAAATGAGRACAAACTCTTATTGTCCTTATAAATATTTTAAATAATTTTAAAGTACATATTTCATAGCAAGTTTATAAAAATAGTATTTTTTGATAAATTAGGAGGTTTCATTTACATGACGAATAACGTGCAACAACTAGCCATTCTCTACCAACTCTATTTGGCTGATTGTCTAGATGACATGCAGCGATAATTGTCCCTTTGCCTTCACACAACTGACAAACAGACCAGCAGGACCCATGACCACCTGAAGCAAACAGTGCCACAGATATTGTTTGGGAACCACCGTCAGACACCCAGGGAAGATCTTTGCTTCRATAAACCAAAGCTGCCCATGACAGTTCTTTTGTTCAGACTTCCAGCTGCTTTGACCCTCAGGGTCTTTTGACTATCACAAAAGTCTGCCAAACAGACCAGTAAGTTACATCTGTGTACAAAATGATTTTCAACATGCTTCTAGAATCTAGAAATGTTTCCCTACAGTATGAACCAGCAATACCTTTTCTTACTTTCTATAAATCTGAATTTTCTTTTTTTTTCTTTTTTCCCCTTTTTTTTTTTTTTAAGGTCTCCACGATCGCTAGAGAAAAGGTCAAACAAAGCAGTCGTGCAGTACTCTATAAATTTAAAACTGGCAACTGTAGAACATGCTTTGAGTACCACTTAACTTTTTTCTCATTATACRTCTATGGCTTGGTTATCTTTAACATCCCTTGTGCTTGTCACAACGTCTAATGGGAAATCTGAGGTTCGTGCAGAAACTGCTCCTGTTGTTCCTTCAAGATCCCAAGATCCTGGCAGGTTCTCAAGGCTCAGTGAGCTGACCGCGCCTTGGCTAAAGCTTCCTTCCTCGGATCTGCTGGGGAGCACGAGGTGTAATGATGTCTCTGATGAGGAGCATACTGAAGAAGAAAGAGTTGCTGAAATAGACTGAAGAGGAGTCAAGGTAGTGTCTGAATGGGGYGAGGTGCATCTTAAAAACTGCAGATTATCTTTCTGAATTACCTGATACTGGGATGGTGAATTTTCAAGGCCTGAAGTATAGTAAAATTCACTGTCCATAGAATTTTGAATGTTGGCTTCAGTTCTTCGGGGACTGCTGCCTACAGAAGATAGATCTGTATCCCAAATGTCACATAATGTGTTACCATGGCAAAGTTGTGCTTTGCTGCAAGCAATGTTCCCAGCTTGCATGTGCGTGCAAGGCTGATGCGTAGTCCAAGACATCCGAGTCTGCAGACTTCCYGTGGTAGGACTCCTAGACAGGCCATGGACTGCACAGACCCCTGGAGGCTTTGGTGGTGTCAGCAGGCTCTCCAGAAGGCGCATCACATTCTTCATATCTCTACTTAATTGTGAGACTTCTTGAGTTAAAGTTGTCACCTGTTATGGGAGAGCAAAAYACCCCAATACTTATTTATGCAGTACACACATTTTGCAAACATTTCTGAAATACATTTTACCCTTTTTTCATTCTAAGGATATCAGTGCTAATTACAAGGCACAGTATCTTTACTAAAAAGAGATATAATCTACTAATGCATGTGTGSAAAATAGTCCATCCATTTACCGTATCATAGCTACATGTTACACCAGCTATGGTATACTGAAATAATTAAATCAATAAAAACACATGACGGAACCATCATAGACAGAAGTCATYTGTCTTTAAATGATACTTTGTATACAAAGAGTGACTTCAGGGTCAGACCTGAAATGAATTCCAGTGGTGATATGACATCATTAGCTTCTTGATGAATCATTAAAATAGTRCATGAAYCATTTGCATGTTTTATAATGATGCATTGCATATATGCAGTTTTATAATGATGAATTGCATATAAATGAGTGAAACTGGTGAAAATTGGTTCAGAAACACGTGTGAAATGTACTGCCGTCTTCATGGCAAAGTAGCAGAAACCTATGCCCTAATTTGTCAGATACATGTAACAGTTGCATGCAAGCCTAGATTTTATTTAAAAAAACAAAACAAAAGAAATGCTTCCTACTGACTCTAGTTTGAACCAAAGACTGGAAGCTCTAAAAGCCACCTGTTACCTCTAAATTTTTAAACAATATGTGAAAGACTGTGTAACAGTTTGCTTCAGTGTTTGTGCAKGAAAGGTGTTGCATATAAAGTTGCCTCTTTCTAAGAGGCAGTAATACATAGCATAAATTAGTCTGGTAATAGGAAGGAAGAATCCTATCACTCATACTGCTGCTGTGAGCAGGGATCAGGTTCACAAGTTCTGAATTTGTTCTATAAAGTAAATTTAGATCTGAATAGGGACATTCTTTATGACAGCATGGGGATATTTTGGGAAACAAGGATCTAATCCAAGCATTACTGTGACCAGTTCCCTGTTTAAAATGTGTTTGCTCCCCTCCGCCCTGCCCCTTCTTCTTAAGAGAAGGTTTATAGGAAGCTAGGAAGCTAAAATTAGTCTTTTTTTTTTTTT
>NW_028186392.1:1047988-1068458 GCF_003343005.1 Rhea americana
TTTTTAATAAAGGGAAATGACTCTAGAGGGGCACAAGTGAACTTTGCCTCTGGTGGTAACTAGTCAATTTATTTTAAGTCAAATCACTGTCATTACTATTGAAAGAAACACAGTTTCTCATAGTGATGCTAGTGAGAGTAATCTGTTGAAAATTCATGACTGAACATTGATCTTCAGAAGGATAAGCCACTTGTCAAAAACAGAAAAGGCTAATTCAGACAGAGGCAATTTCTTTGCCCTGAAGTAAGGAGGCCACCAATTATGTGTCCTACAGAAATTAATTTTCATGTAATCAGACATGCAGTGTTTATTTTTCTGACAGGACAATTACAGAAAATCTATTGAGAAGAACACTTCAGGCTKGGTTTGGCTACATTATCATTTTCCATGGGACAAGAAATCCTAAGTTGGAGGGAAAACAGGAGGCTCCATTACAGCGCCTGTAAATCCATTCCATTCCCTGATCTAAGAATTCAAATCCATGATTTGAATTTATTGAATTCATTGATCTAGTACTGCTAAGCACATAGATGAAGCAAATATGTCATTTTCTGGATAATTAAAAAGTTTTCTGGATTTTACAAACTGTTTATCTTCTTGGATTAAAAAGTGGGTTGGTAGGCCTCCAATAATATACTATTAATTTYTATACTCTCGCTAGTTACAACGTATCTATGAGTGTATATATATTACTATATTCTCAAGTACTTACATAGTATATTATTATTGTCAATATCTATAACTATCTCTGTTATACTACGCAGGTATTTATGCTATCCTTTTTACACAGATTCTTGAGCAGGTGTAAATAAGCAGGTGTACCAGGAAACAATTTTGTCAATAATGTTAACAATCTCGCAATGCTTCATGAAGTGCAAAAGAAGAGGAATTAATATCAGAAGAAATTTTAAGGCTATGAAAGAAAAATTCAAAGGAGCAGAGTTTCCTGCTGAGTGAGAGGACTAATTCCTCATGTGCTGATAAGGCAATTCTCTTTTCAGAGGTTCAGTTATTACTGCTGGGCTATACAGCTGCTTGTACAAACGGTTCCCACTGTGCTAAGCCGATAGCTTTAAAACATCCTGTGAGATCCCAGCTATACCAGGAATGCTACCTTAAGTATTCCTGGGCCTTGAAAAAGGTGCTGCAGAATAATGTGCAATGTTTCCTGATATAGAAACCAGGATTTCTGCAGAACTGGCTTGAAATAGTGAGAAAGATTTTCTTTCTTCTGAGGCTGGTCAAAAGCAATGCTCTGTAACCCTTTCAGGAGACTTGGTTATAAAGAAGGAGTATTTTTCAAGAAGTTATTACTATGATTTTTTTTAGGGTATGGATTTTTATAGTAACATTTTATTATGCCTGTYCAAATATAAGTTTTAGTAGTTATATTTTCCATTTCCAAATGGCCTCTAKATTTCAGTGGCAAGAGTATTTTTCTTTACTGCTAGTATTAAACTATTGTGAGGTTTAATCGGTTATTTTGTTGCATGTAGYTTGGTAGGAAATGAGATGATTGTATTTAAGTCTTTCCACAAAAGTGATGAAAAAACTATATAATGTAAGATTATGATGATGATTACTGTTTTGTTTAAACACTATTGGTAAAATTAGCTTCTTTGTTCATTGTATATTCCAGCATTGTTTTCTTTGATGTTACATTTTCTAATAAAAATGCCTCTCTCATCACTGTTCCTGGAGAAATCTGGAATAAAGCCCTCATTTTATRATTAGAAGTCTAATTGAATACTTCTTTGCTATTTTTTCTCTCTGTGGTTTACTAATTTTTGCAATTTACATATCACACTGAGCTCTTCCTGCCATCACTCTCTYTGAGCACCCAAAGAAATGAAGAGGAAAGTTTGCTTCTTGAAAAATGCAAGATGCATTTTGGCAATGCGGTGTTGCTGGCTGGCTCGCACCACACAGGAGATGCAGCTTTTCTGTTCCCTTGCTTAGTGCTTCACTGGTTCTTCTGTTCTAGTGAAGCCTAGAAGACTGTCCARTCAGAATAAGTTGCCTTTTGAGGCTCAAATTAACTCGTTGTTGGTACGCTGCTTTTCAATAAGTGCATTGGTGAATGAGTAAGGTCAAAACTAAGCTAAGACAGACTTTTTGCCAATTATCAGCTTCTTTGTTGCCATCAGTGTTATGGTAACAGACATATATGATATAATGGTACTCTAGGAATGAAGTTAGTTGGAGGGGGTAATAAATTCCAGTGCAACTAATCTGATTTCAGATTAAATGTATAGGATTTATGTAGTGACATGATGGTTCAGTTTCAGCAAAATAACTCCAGAAATCTGGAAGCTCATCAAATCATGTATGAGTACAATAAAAAGTTACTGATTTCTCTGCTGTCTCACTAGCTGGCTCTCAGGTAGTTCCAAGGCAACMAGTCTGGCTGGATAAATTGAGACCTTTAGATTACTGCTATTGATATTAAACAAGTGAGGACGAAATGGAGAAGAATAAAAGACCAGAGAATTTAAACACATTCAAGCCAACAGGATCCTGATGAAATTCTGCCTAGAAAAAGGGGTTCCCAACTGCAGTGCTCATCACAGTTTCTTAGCTCTTCATAGCTTATGTGGGTGTTGTCTTCAGGTTAGGAGAAACAGGACAGTGTCACCATGTCGGTGGTATATAAGAAAGTTTGGAAATTACTGCTTTGACAATTTCAGAAATTATCAGAGACAAACTTTGGCTGACTTTTAGTGACTTTAAGAGCTCATGTTCAGGAAAGACTTAGGTGTCTGGGAAGAAAAAAAATCAATATCTACCGTTGAAAGAAATTGTGAATTATATGTGATCCCAGTGGTGATATCAGGAAAAATTATTAAGCAAACAATTTCTACAAGCACCTAACAAAACAGTTAAAAGAGAACAGACAATATGAACTTATCAAGAATAAATCATGGCAAAACAATACAATTCTCTTCTTTAACTGCATAACTGGCTCTGTAGATAGGAACATGTAGATATATCTTGTCAAAGACTACTGAGAAGTTACCATCCACATGACGTTCTTCCATGCCAGCTACAAAAATATTACCTAAATGTTATCACTGTGAATTGGATGTACATCTGATCGGAATGGTTTATGATCGATGTTTTGCTGTCATTCTGGGAGGACATTTCAAATCAGTCCTTATAGGTGGCTTGTCCTAATCTGTTTTTATTCAATGTTTATATTTAATGGCTAGATGGAGCTCACATTCACTTTTAAATATCAGGAAGATGAAATTCAACAAAGATAAAAGTTAAACATTACATCTGGAAAGAAAATGGCGGAAGTATGAGTATAAATATAAAATGAGGAATAACCGCACATGCTGAGTATTATGGAAAAGAGTCTGGGGAGTTTCAGTAAATCACTTGCTGCATGCATTAATCATGCTCCTAGGATATATCAACAGTAATTTTTTTTAACTGGACACAGGAAGTGGGTTCTAGTCTTTCAAAATCAATTGTGCTGGAGTAGCGTAAGATCACATATTTTGTCTGAGTTTTAAAAGATCTGAACAAATTGGAGACAAAGGAAAACATTGCCAATGAAAAGTCTTAGAAGATATGAACAAAGAAAGACTGAAGGAACTGGGTYTGATGATATGTGCTGCAAAAGCAAGTTTACACCGTAAATTGTTTTTAGAAAGAGCATGAAAATCATTTTTTTCTTATAGCTCTTGAGCAGAGAAAAAGTAGTGGTGAGTTTGCATGCCAACAGAGATTTATGCTTATGTTTAGATAGATGTTATCAAAATCAGACTTTTTTGACATAGGGAGGTTTTGAAAAGCCTCTTAGAATTAACTGGATAGTGGTTATTTCCTACCAAGGTAGCAAGGTAGTAAGTAATACCTCTCTATTCAAAACTTAAATCAGATTATATTGTCTAGTTAATTTTTACACTTCATTGCTTCCTCTCTTSGTTCATTTAAGTGTCTCAGATGCCTTTCCACCAAGTGCATAAGAGCCACCACTGTGTGTAGGCCCTCCTATGCTCTATATATGCCTTCGGTCCTACCAAAAAAAAAAAAAAAAAAAAAAAAAAAAAAAAAAAAAAAGACCAAAAAGCCCCAGTAAGCTTTAGAGCATCATCCATTTTTATCTTATCTTCATCTGTCAACAACCATTAAGCTAACATAAAAAGAAGGAAAAATTAGTTTGAAAGACAACTCTACAATCATCAGATTACAAGAGCAGAGTAGGTGGCAACAGCAACAAATCAAGAGTTGTTAGCAAATGTCAGTATTAAAATGAAAAGACTTTTKTACAAGCATCAATAGACAAAAGGATACATTTGCTTTGTGTTAGTGGTCTAGAATAGCTTTATTTCTTAACACCCAATTCTATTTTTTTCATGACTTTGGGATTTTAGCTATGTAAACGTAGTATAAAATGGGTAAATTCATTATTAATAAATGCCATTAATTTACTTTTTGCCACATTTATCTTGATTCAGGGATGTTTTCTACAGAAATTTGGGCTAGCTTTGTTGCAAAATCATTTTTTCTTATCTGATAATGCAGTTAGGAACTTGTTACAAAGAAAATGTTTTCAATTGCTGTAAGGCAGATGAGTTCTCAAGCTACAAAATGAACTTTCCCCATACATCCCATATGTAAAACTATAAGCCTTATTAACTTATTTAGCAAATTTTACCCAATTTTTTTGGTTGTCACTGATTATAAAATTACAGTGTCCATCCTGTGTATGAATTTTTAGTGTTAAGGAATATACTTTGTTTTAAAATGAACATGCTTTTTCCTCTCAGAAAAATCTGAGGAGACTGATTTTGATTTTTAGCAGCTGGATGCAATATATATTTAAAACATTCTAATTAAAAAATCTGTTTAAGTGTTCTGGAAAATAAGTGATTTTATTTAGGATTGGTCATTTTGTTAGCTGAATCTCTTCAACAAAAAAGTAAAATATCCCTGTGAAAGCATTTTCACTGATCTGAATTAAGTGCCTAATGCTCAGAGTATTTTAAGCACTTGCAGTTAGAAAACTAAAATTAAAAATAGCTGAGTTTTCACTAACTGTTCCAATGTGCTAAACAGAAGGCAATTTCTAGTACAAAACCTGGCCATATTCTTTGTGTTTCGTTTATTTTTCAGTTGAATGGGAGAAATGGTGTATAGGTCTGTGAATATGCTGATCACGATACTGATTTATATGCTATAGTTGTGGGCAGATGTGGTAAAATATGAAACGTGTCCCCCTTCGCCCTCCAAATGCCTAATTTAAGCAATGTCTTATTCTTGGTATGTGCTGTTTATAAATATCAATGCTTATAAATAYAAATCCAAGCTTCCGGATAATGTTTGGACATCTGAGAGCCACACTTGTGCTATCTGCACTCTGGGCTGACCAGACGAGCTGCGGTCTGGAGACCTGATAGCCACATAACCATGCTCTGCTTCTGACTCCAGCGCTTGGCTTTAACTAATACGGCGGTATGGTGTGGCTCAGGAGAGCTGAGTCAAGCACGGAAAGAATACGGGATGTAAGAAGAAAGAAACRTGAGCCAGTCTGCATGCCCTGCTGTAGCTATAGTCTGTATATCTGAACATAAGAATCATGTCTCTGTATATTTGAATGAAGAACTACATGTTTGTTCACCTACCCTGCAAATTATGAGAGAAAGAGAATGATTAAAATTTGGGTATTTTCACATTTTTAACTCGGCTACACTGTAAATAATCTAGATTTAGTTGTTGCCCATTGAGTCAAAGTGGAAGTATTTCCATGCTCTTTTCATATAAGTAGCACTGAAATGATACATAACTAAATGTGCRGTAGGATACAAACAGTGACACAGGTAGGCAGTGCCCTAATCTAAACCTTTGGCCCTTTGACTGTCTTGGAAAATTAAGAATTGTTTTTACTAGACTCCAGAGTTTATTTCAGGGGTTATGTATGATTGTATCAGAGAAATATTGCCTTTGAAATATGAAAAAAAAAAAGCTGAATGTTTACATACACTCATCTGACCAGTCTTCAGAGAAACAAATGGCAGAACTTCAGCAAGTGGCTATAGCTCCCCAATAGAAAGATGTATGCTCATAAGATAGAAAACTTTCTTAAATTCTCACTCTGTCTAATCCTGCTCTGATTTGGAGCAGAACTTTGAATCAAGCTTGCTCCAGCTCAGGAAATGTGCCGTGCTGTTGGGTCACTTAATCTTGACTTAATCTTCAGTCACTTAATCTTGAAACTGTTGCTTAATTAATCGCATGTTTATAAGAGTAAGACCCTGAACCATAGCTCTCTCCCCTAGTGCTGAACTCTAATCAAAGTTATTCTCTTTTTTGTTCAGTGCATATTTAGACTAAGTGGAACAGCTTCCACARGGAGATACTGAGTAGTCCCATTCCACTTCACCCTACAATAGCAAACAGGAGTGGAAAGCCCTGGTTGCCTTGGTTCTCATTCAGGCCTAACCTGAGAAGTGAGGTTAGGCGAGGGAACGAAGAAGTTGGGTAACAGCTGAGCAGCCAAAGCATGGAGCTGTACAACARGAATTTAGGGCATGTTGAAGTTTCACTTTGCATAAGAAAGAGGCTGTGCTGGCTTTGGTGCCAGCTTCAGGGGAAGCATTGTATCTGAGGATCTTTACAGGAAATACGTGCCTGTTTTTCCTGAAGTTAATACCCAATGAACTTTGAGAAGTGCAATCAAGGCTGAAACCACTTCTCAGTGAACTGTCTTTTGTCAATGCCATTCTTAGGCATCTGAACTTCCCTTTGGATTATGTAGTGAATGGCATACAAAATGTGGCCAAGAACTCCAGTGCTTTTCTAAGATGGATGTAGCTTTTGTAGATTTAGCTGTGGGGAGACTCTTTCCTTTCCTTTGCTAACAAAAGACTGTACACAATGTCTAAAGGGAAAGACATGTCTGTCTCCCCCAACAAGCTGCTGAAAGAGTTTTAAGCTAACTAGTGAACTGTTGTAATGCAATTGCCTTTCTTGAAAGCAGTTATTTTTCCATTTGATGATTTTTTTTAATTTTATTTATTTTTTATTTCTACTGGAAAGTGTACTAATGATTATGTTTGCTGCTTCTGGCTACTTGTGACCTGTTTTCTCATATTTTCTTTTTCAAAGGAAACTGCATGTCTTGACAGAGAAGTTCAATTTCTAGGTCTGCTAGTATTTTAACTACTATTAGCAGTCTGCTATAGTGTCAAAGGCGGCTAGTCATAGGTTTATTTGGATAGTAGCAAATCATCAGTTTTAAACTCCTGAGGGGGGCATATTTGAGTACATGGATATATTACCATATAGAAGATGCATCTAAGGATGCATCTTTTTCAATGTAAATTTTGATCCATGGGAGGACTTGGAGGATACTCATCTGCCTCTTTGGGAGTGGATCCCTAAATGTTGYCTCATGAGTCTAAATCCACACCAGCTAGGATAGTCCCTTATGCTTCTTTTATGTCCCAGTCCAGTTTTGTTTCATATTTTATGTCTATGTACTGTCATATTGACTTGAGATCGCTCACATATATAAAAATGTGTTTAAATTCATCAGGGTATAGATGACTTTGCACATTATCAATGAAAAATAGCAACAGGGCTATCAGTATGGAGTAAAATGATCTTATAGATACTATGAGCTTRTGTAGGTGTTGCTTTAGGTTCTTTAGATTAGGCTTGATGCTTTTTCCACWGGGTTTTCTACAGTTATTTGTGCAGCTTCCTTATGAAGGAAGCCTCCTTCCTTTCTCTGCTCTAACAGTAAGTACTGTCAGAGTCCTCAAATTTCAAATATTTGTTATCATTACAATGCTATTTTCTCTCATCTCCTCGTATCATCATTAATGTTACTTTATCACTAAACAAGCTAGGTGTAAACCAATACAGGTGTTGCCAAAAGATATCTAAACTCACTAAGACTTACTGTTTGACTTCAAGTTCTAAGCAGTGAGCATCCTGCTTTTGCWCAGACCCCAGTCTGTCCATAGTGGGCAAATGAACCGTGTCCGGCACACAAACTCAGGTGTGTAAACAACTTGAGAAGTAGTACTCTTTTTAAATCTCCTAGAGATTTTCATCCTCTTACTTGGAAGACTCCTAACATCTGCTGACTAGAAAGAGACTATGTGATCCCACTTTTGTCACACAGCCATGGAAGAAGGAGCTGCTGGTGATCACCTCTTTCTGTATAACAACCTAACGATTCATCTATTTACTGAAAAACTTGTAGATCTATATGTAAGAAGTTCAAATTCATGTCTATCCCAGGAGAGACTGTAGAAGTGTTGGGAAGGRAGTACTTCTTACTTCACCTGAAGTAAGAGGTAAGGGTATTTTCATATAGTAACCTGATTGTTGCATGAAAAACAGACTGCTCTCCCTTCCTCATTCTTGAAAGAGTGCACAATATTCAAAGCAATGAAATGCCTAACTCTAGTACTACGTAGACATTTTTGAGTTCTTTGACCAAGCCTTATAGAAGACTATAATCAACGGACCACAGCACTTTGATCTGAACACTGTAAGACACTACAGTTTGACACATAACTGAATTAATGCATTCRGAGTACCCTAGCCGTGCCTATGGTCTTAGCTCAGGACATGCAAGCTATCTGATCAAGGTACCCTGACCCACAATGAAAGGCTTTTACAATCTTACTACTTCACATATGACAATATAATAATATGTAGATTAAATGTACACAGAATGAGAAGAAAAATAAAACTTAACATTTATGGTAATAAAAGAGATCAGGAAATATGATGCAAGATGTATAGAGGGAAGCATGGCTGAATGATATCAGCCTCTATTTCTCAGGACAAATTTCTTGAGCAGGAAGGGATGAACTCTTGTTTAGCTCTGAGTATGCTCAGGTAATGTGATTTGAAATGTGTGATGTAAATTTGGATGTGCTGGATTGCATTTTTTTTCCAAGTAGATTGTGAAAAGACATGGTGTTGCCCTAATAAATTYGGGAAGGGGGGCTGGAGGAAAGAAATAGAAACGTATCTGGAAGAGATCTTAAATGATACTAGCTATACTAATCTAACTTTAAATCATTTTCTGGCTCTAGTACATGACACRAACTTTTATGTAGCTTTCCTGTAGCAAATAACTCTGGGAAAAAGTTAAAACCCCCAAATTTTCCTGGATTTAAGAACCCTATCCGGTTTTGTAAACTCAAAAACACATTTATTAGACTCAAAAGTTTTCTTAGTTTCTCCTAGCRTTCCTTGAATCACTGTTAATCCCCCCTTCCCCCGTCATCTTACCTCATTGTTAAGCTTACTGATCTGCTGTTTTGTCTCTTCTGCTTTGATAACAAGCACGGCAGCACCAATTTCAGCCTCTGAAAATATTTCAAATGCATGTAAATGAGAGAAGTATAACAACCTGGTTATTTGCTTGGATCAAATGAAAGTAACATCTTGTGTTTACGCTCAGTGCAGAATGTGTAAGAAAGGTGTGAATGAGGTAAGCTATACTGCTCTCTTCCATCTCAAACCGAAAGGACCAAGAATGACAACCCTGGTACCAATGGTGTGACACCTCAACAGTTTTGATGTTTTTTTCTTTTTTTAAATGACATATATAAAAGTAAATTCCTATTATTATTTTTCTGTTTTGCATCAAGAGAAACTGAAGTGTCCTAATGGCCTCTATGATAAAGGTACATAACTGTGAGAACTGTTTGCTCACCGAAGAAGGGAGGTTGGAAACAGTCTGAGTCATACTGGTTACGTCACCTCAGTATTAGTCCAATGTGTTTTCTTTCACTCACTTTTTTTTTTTCTTTATGGCCTCTTGTGTTCTTCTGTGCTGCTATTTCATCAGCCTTTTCAGAGCGCAGGCCATTTAAGGCTGCCTAAAACCTCTTTCTATTTATGCTTTCACTCCCACAAGGACCATGTAAGGAGAAGTGTTTTTCACTTTCTGAAACACATGATGCTCCAAGCTCTCCTTCTCCACCCCAAATAAATATCTTTTTAACAAAACTTGGGAGTCAAGTTTTCATCTGTCTCTTTGTGAACTAGTTTTTCATTTGATATTTGAAATGCCTTGATACTGAGTTTTGCCATGTGTTGAGTATCTTTTATGCATCAGACACATGGCTGATCCCACAGTATCCCTTGTTTAAATATAATGCAGGAAAATACAGAATCCCTTGCAGGCTGTTTGTCATGACTGGCTGCTAGCAGAAAAAGGACAGTTAGCCTATGGACTTTGTTGTATTCTTCTACAGAGGCCAGTGCAAATGGTACTGAAAGCACAGTTACATATTAAATCCATTTATGGCACTTGTGAGAAATTATCCTGCTGAGAATMAAACAAGCAAAGGAAAACAAATAGCAGTTATGAAAGGTGTTTTCTCCATTGAGTAATTTCTCAGACAATACTCACCTCCAATTGTAGGAGATACCCTGGATTCCTGCCTGAGCTGATCAGAGCTGAAGTCAAAGGTTTGGCTTTCCTCATTACGATTTCCATCTTCAATCCCATCAACAATTCTGGAAAAGAAAATTATTTGAAGGGTGATCATAGATGCTTTTAAGTAGTTGCATAAACATCACATTAATAATTATATTCTCAAAATTACTCCTAAAAGGCAAAATTTTAAGCAGTGGTAAATTTAGCACTACACTAAGTTTAGAGAAATATAAGAATCGTTATGTTGATATAATTTCTTGTAAGTCGCTAAAGCTTAAATTTACTGTTGGAGGAAAGAACATGAGGCCAAATATAATTAACTAGAGCTTCAAAACTATCATAACTTTTGCAGTATATACTGGGCCCTTACCAGAACTTATACTGAATATAAACATAGTTTGTTTTTCCTATCTAAAGTAATTTGTTACTGTTCATCTTTCTTCTACACAAACCTAAATACACTTCGCTGTCCTGCTGTGAAATATAAATCTCCCTGCTCATAACAGCCAGGCTCTTAATTTAGGCTTACTGTTTATTTAGGCAAAGCCTAAGCCTGGACTAATAGATTTATCAGTGTGTCTCTGTACGCTACAGTCAGAAGTGTTGTTGCCACACAGCTAACTATTCTTAAATTAGGTTAAAACTAACTCATGCAGCGCAGTTTTGTATGCAGGCCGAATACAGAAATGTATGTCTAGACTTAGCCTGCAATGTCACAGTTGCATTAGTATTGATATCTGATCTAATTAGAAAAGGCATTTTTCAGTTATTTCTACTCATGCATTGCTGCTGACCTCCAATTTGCAGTGTCAAGAAATCTAAAGAAAAACATTGAAGCATAAATCATAAGCGTAGCCATACATACCAAGAAGAGGAAACTGGAATCACACAGAGAAGTTAATACACATTAATAAAATACATTATTATGAATAGGTCTTGTTGTAATTTATTTGAATTAGTACTATAAAGAGAATAATTTGCCTCCCACTGTTTTAAAGTCAGTGGAAATGACTGGGAAAAAAGTTAATTGACAGAAGTGAAGCATCACTTTCTTGTTTTATCCGCACATCAGATTCAGTATTTGTCTTCCATTAGGCAGTGGATTTAAAAACTAATGTGGAAGGGCTAGATCAGACAGTTCTTGGATTTTGTGCTAATACAGTCAATGGTGATTATTTTGTAGTGATGGAAATTAGACTTTCCATCTAATAAGAACAGGATATTCTCAGACAAATCTCCTGACTGGAAATATTTGACTAAAGGAGGAGTAGATAACATAGTTATCTGTGATAAGTTTGGGTTGGGAGATCCATGTAAATTAATGACTCTTGTGCACATACAATATATTCTTGATCCTCTAGCCCTTTGTGCAGGTTTAGGATCTGTGTCTTGTCTCAGTTATCTTGATGTGGGCATGTGAGCTAGGGGTTATTAGACTTCACTCTAACCAGCCTCTGGGAGGAGATGGGACTCAAATGTCATGCTCTGACAACACTGGACTGTACCACTACTTGCAACTGAAAATCTGAATGATTACTTTATTTGGAATTTGCTATGAAGCCTATTTAATGTCATCCGGCCTCACTGCTTCAGAGAGCAAATTTTTAAATCAATATCCATTCTGTAGACATTTCTCACTATTTAAAATGTTAACATTTTAACTGCCTTTAAAGTACACAGGAGAAAACTATTCAGATGTGACTTGGAATTTATAGCAGAAGTGTTTCAAGATACAAACTAAAAAGACACCATATTAACAAAAATAGTTGATTCTGGAGATCCACAAGACAGGGTTCTAGCTGGTAAATATACACTGGGAAAGACAGTTGTTTTTATAAAAATGTGGAGCTATCTAGTTTGGACAATTGAAAATATATGGAGGGACAAAAGTAACTAGTAAATCACATTCCCTTATTCATTAGCTATTGCACAGCCCTGAATTTTCTCCTGAAGATRAAAAACTAAACTCCTAAACAAACAAACAAAAAAAATCAGAAAAGATTAACAAGTGACCTCTCCTATCCAGTAGGTTGGGGCTAGAGTACACTTTTTGGGTACTCCATATGAAGAAGATTATGAATACCTAGAAGTTAGGATGCTGGCTTCTATTCCTTTATCGAAGGACTACTTAAGTATTTTAACCAATCTCCATATATCTGCTCTATTGTCTTTGCTACAGTATACAAGAAATGAATCTGAAGTGCCAATAAAAAGTGCTGGTTGACTTAGTCTAGGAAGCATGCACAATGGAGGAAGTTTCTTGAGAGGACAAAATGTGTTCTCTTGAGAGGGTGAGCAACTCAGCTGCATTGATTGGACATTTCACACCAAACCAATTTCTTGCCATTCTCTTACTTACACCGCTGTCTAGGAGCTCACAAAAGTAAAAATCATAATTAAGGTATTATTTTCTCTTTAAAATTTACCGAAAATAAGTTTAAGACTTAAAAAAAAAAAAAAAAATGTTGCCAGTTTCAGTGTTCTGATTATATAAACTRTATTTTAGTAAATAATATGAAAGCTTTTTGGTTGGAAAGCAAAAGTCTCAAAAACCTGTTTATTAGAAGCCAATATCCCAGCCAATTAAAGGAAATATTTTGCAGTTAAAAACAGAAAGAAGAGATAATAATGTATGTAACAAAACTTGTTCCACATTTGCTTTTGCAGCCTGGAGTGCCAAAGACTGACTGCATATGTTCAGAACTGTAATGAATGAAACTGTGTTTCAACAGAAAATATGAAAGATATCTTTTCCCTGAAATACCCGTTGTTTTGCAAATTGTAATGGCCTTTAGTCATAGCTGACCTGAACCAAATTCATGAGAGACCTACCAAAGAAATGAAGCATTTTCCATTACACCTTTCACTTCTGCTATTGTAGAAGCCAGTTATCCACATATTCTCCCCCTCTCCATAATAACAAAACAAGAATTGGCTTGTTACCTGTTCCTGTTTGAAATATGTCTATACTGATCAAATATGTGATGAAGGAGAAAGATTGCTTTGTACTTTTTCACATGTAACTTTCACCATCACATCCTTAGGGATGGTGCCTTGACAGAGCTAAACAAATATTGGTCAAGCTGTGGCTGCATCGTGTTTGCAATGCCAAGCTGCTGAAACTACTACTGTGCTCCTAGTGAACACAAGAAGTTTTAAAAAATGTAAAATATTTCAAAATATAGAAATCAAAACCTAAACAGAAAGATCAACTACTGCAGTTCCTCGTATGTCAGGGAAGAGATTGTGTTCTCTATAAAGATCTAGTCTCCAAATTCTTGGGTTTTAGCAATCAATGATTATATTGAAGCAACCTGGAATTAAATTATATAAATCACTTTTCTAGCAAAAATTAAAATACCACTATACCACAATAAACCACTACATGATTTTTGTTTATGTCATAATTCACAACAAAACAGATTTTCTGAACTATGTCATTATTTTCTACATGACTTCTGTCATCAGGTTTCCTTTCTCCAATGTAAAAGACCTGAAATGTTTTCTAAAATTACTAGGCAATAGTTTTCCATTAGAGTTCTCTTCTCCAGTAATTTTTGTGTTTGCACAGCTATGCTCTATTATTATCTACTTGCTTTCTAAATTGCTTTCTCTCCAATGGGCTCAGAAAGCTTCACAGTGCTACTGTGGGGATATATATTATTATAGAAGGACAAAATGATGCAGTAGAGCCAGACTATTCAAATAAGTCACACATTTTCATAACTGCTGAATACTTTCCCCTTATACTGGTAGAAATTCATTATCTTGCAATAAAGCCCCAAAGTTATAAAATTCTGCATAGTGTGTGATAGTTCCTGCAATATGAGGACTTTTCCTTCTCTGCAGGATTAATGAAATGTTAACATTTCAAGAAAGTATGAACTAGTAAAGAAAAATAAATATTTTATAGTATTACCACCATTTTTGAGTAAAAGATATATAGTAAGGAAGAAATAACCATTCATAACTATTACCTTGGGCTGAGGTCTGGTGGACCATTGACATTCAGTGCTGAAAGGTGTAAYTTAAGGTTTTTCTCTTTCTTTCTGGAGTAGTAATGGAGTTCAGTTTCATGCTTGGTCCTTGAGGGGTTTGAACTGCAAGCRCGGATGGGCGAGTGAAAGGGCACCGTTCCTGAGGCCAGCTGTTTCAAGTTTCTCCCTAGGTAGCTCTTATTGCTTCCAGCCTTCTTCTGCTGAGAGGAAGTTGTGCTTCTCGTATGGATTGGTGAAAGKGAGCTGCTCTCCTCTTCTGCTTCCTCATCCTCTTCTTCATCTTCCACAATTGATGCAAGTCTCTTGTTAATATTTACATTTCCCTTGAGCTCTGTCTAAAAGAGCGGATAATACATATTAACTTAAAATTCAGAACCTAATACTGCAGGAACATAATTTYTTTTAATGTTCATACTGGAACAAAACCTAATCTATTATAGCTTTCCTTTCCTATTAGAACTAGGGCTCTTTCAAAACTCTGTTATTTATCTCTTCAGTTGTGGATATACACATACATATACACAGAGAAAAACACAAATACATTAAAAAGTCTTCTAGTAACACTGCCAGTGAGCTCACTGCAATATATTTTATTACCAGGAAGGATAGTGCTAGTGCTTACAAGCCATGTGCTTGAATAGCTAAATTTTGCTTTACTGAGGATTATTTCTTCTGAACGTGACACTCAGATTCCAGGTGCACCAAGGGAAAGAACTGAGGCTGACAATTTGCGTAATTTCACATTTTCACACAGAGTGATTTGTAACATGTAAATAACATTTATACCATTTCAGTCTGAGCACAGACGTCCTCTTTGTCTTTCTTACTCATCGTGACTGAAATGTCTGCCGGGACAGTGGGCAGATTTCTCAGCTTACACAAAGTCCCATTAATGCAGTGACAGTGTGACAGTGCCAACTTCGGAACCAAGCCATCAAAAGCAGAGTTGCATCTATTTAAAAAATATGCCCTGTAGCTGTGTGGTATTGTACGCAAGGCAATTTAGAGGACCTAGAAAGGGTTCTATTCATGACGTACTAAGTAAAGCACAGCACTCAGCACATCTTAGCRCATGTACTAAGAAAACAACGTATTGTTTGTTATTTTTCATGGTAACAAAATACATTGGCCGTGAATGTGGAGATATATCACACTTTGGATCAGGCCATAAGTTGAAAAAATCCTGCCTTACTTCTATGGTACAACTTGCTGGACAAGAAATAGACAAAAGGAGGAAGGCACAACTGGTTTCTAAGTCAAATTTACAAACTCTACAAATCTGAGTGAACAGGAGAGCCAAAAGCAATTTTGTTTTTTCAGAAAAGGTTGTTATTTATTTATTTATTTATTTATTTATTTTTCAGGCTATTCCTCTCAATCTTTTAGCTTATTTAAAGAGCGAAGCACTATTAACCGTACATACTAAACCTGCTTTTAGAAGCTTTCACAAACCAATTTCCCAAATTCATGCCAAGCTAAATTGGCTGGGTGAAAATGCAGGTTTGAGGAATTTAKCCAATTGCTCTAAGCTCTTATTGGTGTCTAACTTAATATTTTGTAGCATGAGTTTAATTTTGCTGTGTACTACTGCACATTTTCACTAAGTGAATGCCTTTTTGTTTGTATCCATTCAGTAGACGTAATGAATTAGGTTCTTTCAATCTGAGATATATGAAAAGGTAAGAATTTAAAACAACATCAGAAGACCTGTCTACATAAACAGTAATAGTAGCCTTGTTGTCGACCAAAATACTCAAATGTAGGCCAACATGATGAACAAATTGTACAGGACTTGGCTTTGATGCAGCCTATATTCTACAGAGAACGAGCTTTAGCTATATTCTAAACTTTGGCTTGAGTAAACAGGTATTTAAAAAGCAGGTGCTGTGGCAGGACATCCAAATCTAGCACTGGAAAAAAAAGATCCTAAGTTGTTACTCATATAAAATGGACTATCTACAGGATGCTATTTAAAGACTTATTCTGAAATCACTAGAGTCTCTTGGAGCCTTTCCATCTTTGCTCTGGCCATGCTGTGCACAATGTCRAGCTTGGCATATTTGAAATGTGATTAACATACCTGAGATAGCGTAGATTTGTTTGATAATTTTGATATTACCTGAAAAAAAACAAAACAAAAAGTAACAAATATGTGCATCTGCTCAGCATTGGCTTCCAAGAGCATACAAACATCTAAACCAAAATATTTCTGTTGATATAGGAAAGGAATTTCATGGCACAACCACTGTATTAAATGAAATGGCAACAATGGCAACATAGCATCAATGCTAATGACACTTCTTGGAAATAGATGCTGGCAGAATAAAGGTATATCTGAACAGATTTGATTTTCCTTTCATAAAAAAAATACAGATTTCCTGCAAAAATAACATTTTTTTGTTAGTAAAAAGTTGGATTAAAGCTCCAAATCTGTGAATTGTGTGCCTAGCTTGTGCTGGAAATGGATGGTGATGGATTCCTGCGCAGGAACAGCACGCTGCTTTGCTGCTGCCTCTGTATGGGTTTGGCTCCTGTGCCAGTCTAGTTCTTACATGTACTTAAGTCCCTAAATCTTTACTTTGGGGACTTTTCAAAGACAATGATGTGAGTGAAGCAAGTAGGACCAACGTAAAACCATGGGAGATATGAGCTAAGAGCTATTCAATCTCATGAAATTTTCCCTTCTTGGATTAAACAAAAAACAAAAGGAAAAGGAAAAAAAATCATGTAAGTTTAAAATGGAACTACTCACAGTAAGATCCACAGGAGCTGTTGAATACCGGATGATATGAACGTTCTGTTGTTTATTTAGCTGTCTACATCCTGTCCACAGGCAAGTTTCAGACAGCCCAAGTGCCAAATTTATAAGAAGTTTAGTCCATAAGCTAGAATTTTCAGAAGTGATTTTCAGCTTTTATGTTCCTAAGACTCCCATGTCAAGGTATAAACCACCTAACCCCCTTAAAATTCATTGCATCATCTTATTTATCTCCAAACTCAGGTAGAAGAGGCTGTGCCTTTCTGGAAGTCACTGGGACTTCCAAGTTTTGTAAAAATCTTTGGAACACCTAAATACATGGTATTTAGGTACACACTTAGAAAACATCATTCTGTTCTGTTTTCTTTTTTTCTTTTTTTCTTTTNCGTCACAGACCTTTCAGGGTATCCTGAAAACTGTTTTTCAATTGCACATAAAAATGATGGTATTATTAGAGATATAACATATGAATGTATATTTTACTAATATTTAATTTTGTGTAAGCAGAAATCCTACTCCACATCTACCAAGCCAATAGCAGGTGTATCCATAAATTTAGCAATAACACTCACCAGACTGCCAAGCAGAACAACTGCAATAATTAGGCTGTGTAAATAAAATAACTGCTGTGTTCTTCCTGAGGTTGATAAAATATTAGACAATATTAGTAGAAGAACTAATCTCAGATATTGAAATCTCCCAGCTTGCACTTTCATTTATGCCAGTCGAAGAAACACCGTATCTTTCAAGATCTGGGAATGTACTAAAATACTGAGGTTTTAAAAATTAGAATTAGGCAATACTTGTGGTGCAATTTGCGCATACGTTTAATTTGATTAATCTACATTAGTGCCCAGAATTGTGGGGCCTCAATTTGCTTGGCTTCTAGGCACAGGTGCAGCACAAATGTTAAATAGCAGCATTAATTAAAACTCCAAACCAATCACAAACATAAGATATGAATTTGCTTGCTGGATTCTTTAGAAGGGACTTTTCTCTTGTATTTTTGAACATGGGAAAAGATCTCTCTCCTCATTAGAGTTTTTTTTTTCTCATGAACATATATGTTAATTTTGATTTTACAGCTTAAAAATGGAGGAAAAAAATCATTATACGAGCATCACCTAGAGTGCCGGTACGTTTCCCCAAAGCTGCATTCTTGTGCTTTCTGCTCCAAAATGAGTCCCGGGCAGCACTTCCGACAGCCCACCTCCCTGACCACCAGGACTGCTGCTCTGCCAGGAAGCAGAGTAGCGGCAGCGTCCATCCTCCTCTGCTGTCTTTGCTGGTAGCTGAAGCAGGGAGAATCTGCCTGGAGATGAGATGGGGTCAGTGGCAGCCCAGCTGCGTATTGCCTTAGGACCTCACCAGCCAAAAGGTGGAAGCAAAAAGGATTTTTGAAGGCAGAATGCTTTTTGCAGGGAGGAGAAGGAGGAGCCTTAAGAGGAAGATAGTGTAAGAGAAGGACAGGTAGGAGCAGGGACCAGGTGACTTCAGACACTTTTCCTTAGACTTTCTTCTTTCATTTGCCCAAATTCTTGAAGCCTTTCTGAGTGCGGACAGCTTCAATCTGGGTAGACTGATACATTTGGATGGTCTCTGTGCCTATAAGCCATCTCCTTCATACCATGGAAACCACAGTGAGGAATGCTTTAATTGCTTCTGTATTACTACACTACAACRGCATGTACGACTTGAAACTTTGAACATTGTGTCCTTTGTATATAAAGCTGAGGCCTGAACATTACRGTTTAGCAGTTTAAAAACTAGTAAAAGAAACTATAATTAAACTGTGACCACACAGAGTTCTCAAGAATTAACTGTTCTTAATCTCTTCCAGCCTTCTTACTCTTTCTCGCCTCACAAAAACACCATTCTCAAAGAGAAAAAGCAAAGATATACACAAGAATATGGAAAAAAAAAAAAAAAAGAGCAAGGCCAGTAAAAGTAAAGACTTAAAAAATGCACGTAATTTTATCTCTCTACAGAGGCAATATTGGAGAAAAGAATTATGAGTGGAAATAAGGAATTGTCCTGTTTGCTAAAACTTTTTGTATAGTCCAATAGACTTTTGTAGTCTACTTTAAAATGCTTTTTGTCTTRTATAAAAGGAAAGAGGGTACAAGATGACTAACATTATGGTCTTTTAAAGAGAAGTGCTAGTTTTACAGGTGAGTAGTATGTTAAGCCACAAGGGCAGCAGGAATAAAAACACTGCTATTTTTCCCTATTATGTGTTAGGGAAAAAAAAAATGACTGGCATACATTATGTGAAATGCACATAAAGGGTCTACTTCAATTTTTAATTTCAGCCCTGATGTCTCCTTATATTTTGTAAAATCAACCATTAAAATTATTTTCACAAGATAATAATAGATCAAGTACCAAAAGCAGAATTATATCAACTTCTTTAGTGAACATCACCTCAAATCTATGTTCTTGTCATTGTTTAACATGTTAATAAATAAAGCTAAAAAATTTAGTGATCTTTATCATTGCTTATTACAAGCACAAAAAGGGAATTTTCACACCTGAAAACACTGGCAGTTAGCTATCAGAAGCCAGTAATCTGAAGATTTTTCCAGGACCAAGGGACAGTAGCCTTTAATAGAAGAATTTCTAAGGGAAATTGTAGCCATACCAWGCCATGAACTAAAATTATAAAATGATAAGAGGAGAAAAGTAGAGATACAGCTAAATTTGGAGCTATACCAGAAAATGTTCAGGTAGGTAAATCTGTATTTGTCAGGCTCAAAAGAATGTTTTCAGCTTTTACTGGCTTCATTCCTATTGCTCACTGTTCAGGAGAGATAGAAATATAATTTCACCATTTTGCTTGCAAGACTAGGATCCAAAAATATATGAATAACACTTTGCATCTGAGGGGTCAAAAGGGTAAAATACTGTTTCAGGAAAGGATTTGAAATCAAGCTAGGATATTAATGTTCTTAGCATTTGGAAACAACAACAAAAAAACCTGTTTAGGAGCAATGTCAGTACTGGGGAGGAACAGAACACATGCCATATGTTCTGTTCTTTGCAAACTTACTGCATGGTAATGGAAAAGATATGAGCACATAACAAGGGATTACTGTACTGCTGAAAAGCTTAATGCCTCACACGTGTTCAGCCCTCAGTTTTTCGTAAGCAGGAAGTTTTTCAATGAAATACCACAAATCCTTTAAATCACAGACCACTGACAAAGGAATTCTGAARAGTCTCTTAGATCAAGTACAATTGTAATATAGCTACATTTACTTATTGAGGAGCTTGCCCCCTTAGTTTTACAGATTC
>NW_028186392.1:1068504-1104264 GCF_003343005.1 Rhea americana
AAAAAAAAAAAAAAAAAAAACAAAACAAAACACAGATTTAGTTTGTGGACGTAGATGCTTTCAGCATTTTCTGATCTAACTTATAGCATACAGTATACTGAATGAGCAGCAAAAGTAAAAAAAAAATCTATTTTATTCTAGGTGACCAGTAATGATGAATTGCCATGATATTTGCAACCTTCTATTAAGCTATTATCTTACATCATCCCTATTTTGTGAACAAATTATTATAGCTTGTCCAAGTATTCAAAAATTCRCTGGGTGTGATCAGCTTTGGATAAGCTTTTTTGTGACTGAATGTCTTTTTTGGATTCAGATTTCTCATGTGAGCTTTCATATTTAGGCATTTAAAGTTTGCTTTTCATATATTTCTTTAAAACCTGGAGGATAATTTCACTGGATTCATATTTACTTATACTTTGACTGTTTTACTTTTATGAGATCTATTGCATTTCTTATTAAAAAGGTAAACATGTCACTACAACAAAACCTCTCTGATCCTTACCTCAGTCAAGAATTGCATCAATGGTAAATTTGGTTGGTATAATTTGTCATTTCTTCTTCTATTTTCTTACTCAGCCCTTTCCCCCTACTCCCGAAACAAAAGTGGGAGTTGTTAAAATAGACAACAGACCTGTGACATGTGCTGTTCTGGCAGGTAGCACTTTTGGAATGGCTTATAGGTTAAATTGAACAAAAAATATTGTGAAGAGAATTTTTCAGTATTCCTACTGTTTGATCACAGTCATGACAGAAGTCTCACTCTGGTGGAGATTTACATCATGTCACTAGAAATTACAACAAATGCTAGCACTGTTCAAAGCAATAAAACTCAAAATTCTTCCTCTTCCTGCAAATACCCAGGCATATGTTTAACTTCGTGAAACTCTAAGTGTCACACAGGCTCACGTATGATTGCAGGACTAGAACATTGSATTGATATCTGATTAGAGCCTTCAATCCAAGGCTGTAGGAACTGTGCAAGAGTAGCTTTTATTTTTATTTTTATGTTGTTAGCTTTATATTAAAATAAAACTTTGAAGTTTTATTTATGTTTAAATAAAACTGCTGCCTTCAAAGGCAGCAGTCTTGCAGTAAAGTTGAAAGTAAAGGAATTGCATGATTTTACCTTAGGGCATGAAGTCATGTCCTGTGAAGATACCAGGAGGAGGCAAAGTATATAACCTTGTTAAGTAAAAGGGCCAATGTAACYTCATTCCCCTGTGATGCAATTTATTGCGTGGACACATAGCACAGAATATCAAAGTGCGTAGCCCTTTGGAGCTCTTGGGAACTTCATTATTTAAGAAGTGCTACATAGGTTAGAACTAAGGCAACATGGATATTCAATAATTGAATGGAAAAAACACTTCAATTTTCAAAGTAGCACAGCATGAAACCACACTCAATATTAGAGTAATCTATCAATTTTCCTAAAAGAATGGAAATATAAGACAATATATATAAAAAACTGAATTTTACAAGATTAACCACTTGAAAACGCAAAAGTAGGATGTGACTCAATATCTGAGTTCTGCAGTTTCAATCAATATGACTCAAAAAATAAGTCTTTCTTGCTTTCTTCTGTATTATGAGAATGGCAATGTAAAATCTTTAGCCAGTAAAGTAACATGATTTAACACTTTTTCACACTCTGTAGGGCTTTGCAAAGAGTATTTAATTGAAAAAATAGGACTATACTAAACTTATCAAAATAACTTATCTCCTTAAGCTGGGATAAAAAAAAATCTTTCTAAGATAAATGTTCTTTGGTCTACTTTCCTTTGCATGTGCATTGAAAAGAAAAGCAAAAAAGATTTCAGAACAGCTATGTGGAAATTTCACCATCTCTGAATCTTATTACCTTCCTTTCCAAWACCAGAAACTGATACTTGTAGTTTTTCATGACTCCACTGCATTCTGSACTGCGTATCCACCGGTTCTGCATGTCCAATAAGCAATGCCTAAGTACATTAATATTCTTGCTCACATTCATTTTCTTTCATATAAACTAGTCCTGCTTCTTGTTGCATTTACAAGAAACAGACTAGAAACAAGAACAAGAGTTTGGGATTGGCCTTAAGCCTATTCAGCTGGTTGCTATTCATAGTCACAACAGAGATGTGAATAACGGATAGCTCAGGAAAAAAAAAAAAAGCAACAGAAATTTGATTCAAACTGGGCATGGATGTAGACAGCAGTCATTCCAATACTCCTTCTGGCACCATCTCCAAAGCAGTAATTTCATAATATAAGCCCCTGCAGAAGGTTACAAAGCCAAAGCATCCCATGAAAAGGATCCAGCAATAAGTCTTGACATGTCTAAAGGATTGTGCCATCTGTGCAAGACATAGTTTTGCTAATGACAACTCAAATCCATCTCAGAGTCCTGGACAATCAGAAAAAATGTCAAGGTTAACACAGATAAACAATGATTTTGGAAAAGGCAGAAGGAATCACCAGTGACCGATTTAAAATAAAATTGATTAACTAATAGCACAATGCTTCTTTCTGATCTTTTACCTTATGCATATATTGCTATTCTAGAAGCAACAGCACTTAAGAAATCAATGAGATTTACTATTTAGACCAAAAATACAACCTGGGCAATTAAACTCTGTATTCATAAATTCTGTTTCATCTTTAGATTGGCATTCTTCTGCTAGGGTCTATGGGTTAGTGCTGGGATTGCCTTCCTTTTCATAAACTTGTGTTTTATGCCAACAGCAGATAACCTCTATTTTACCCACAAAGCAGCATGTCAAAAAGCACAATGTCACTTTGAATTGTTAGTTCAGTTCTTACTCAGGGTATTGCATGCAGTGAACTAATGCCTCTTTTCATAGAAACACAACAGGAAACATTGGACTACAAAAGCATATTGTTAAATGGTCAGTGCTTGCGTTTCTGTCATCAACCCAAATATCCAAGAAATTAGCTTATTAGCAGACATGGCATTTTTGGTGATGCTTCTAATCCACTTGCAGAATAAGCTTAACACAAAGTTCACAGAGAAGTGGTCCAACACAACAAACATCCAAGATAAAGGATCTCTACGAAATAAAGCTTTGCTTTCTGTTATACTCTCATTTTCTCCCTTCCCCTAATCCTAACATATATATATATATATATATATATATATATAAAAGAATGTTAGTATAGTAATTATGTTATTTATCACAGCATTCAAAAACTGATCTATCTGTCTTAGATAGATCTATCAAGTGTCTTAGAGATGAATTTTCAGAAGAGCTCTAGTTTCAGTTATACAGGTAGCTTCTGTAGCTCTGGTTTTACTGAATGAAGACATAGAGCAACAAAAAGGAAAATTTTCTGATGTATTTAGTTTTGTATCATCAAAACTGTAGATCACACTTATACATAAATTAAATACTTTCTTCATTTTTTTATGCTTTCATATCTTTGAGGAGAAGGGTAGGTACAGACAACCTTCAGAGGTATCTTCCAACCTCAAATATTCTATGGTTCTATGCTTCTCTGGGCTTAAAAAAAATTGTACTTAAAAATGTTACCAATTCTATAAAATTGGAACATAGAACTTGTATCCATGTAGAACGCCTACTTGATATGCAGGTTGCTCAAAGACTAGCTCATATTGTAATTTCACAACCTCAGCATTTATTTTGAGGTTAATAATGGCTATGCATRTGATAAAGGAATTTTACCATATACATCAGCCTGGCATGGTCATTATGTGTCTCATGGTCATTGTATCTGAGGTTTCAGAACTAGTGTTTTCATAGAAAATTTTCTGATAATTTTTCTCATTTTCTTCATAAATTAGTTTTTGAATGGGTTATTGAAGAACGCTTCCAAATTTAGGCCACTTACTGATCTTTGGCATGGAATAAACGYAAATACCAAAAGAGCCCTTCTAATATCATTCCATTGTTAAGTACACAATATATAAAGGTTAGTTTTATTTTCCATTTTTCCATAGCAGAAACAAAGATATAATACTAATATTATAAATGTTATAGAATCATATTTTCCCTAGGTACAGTGAAGCATATTGGCAAAAATTATGTAGCATCTCTGTGTAATTAAAATAGAAATGGTTAGATTCCACGGCAGTGCTCTTTGACAGCTAGCAGTTTTCCTGGCCTACATTGTTTTGCACAGTGTTTTATATCCTTCTCACACCACATTCTAAAAACATCAATAAGCTGCTTTAATATCCTGGATTTTTTTCTACATGTAACTCTCTGGTTAAGCTTTATAATCTGAGGCAGAATGCAATAATCCCAGGAAGTGAAATGAATGAGAATGGAGAGCGCTCAAAATGACTCAAAAGCTAAAATTAAAAGTAAAGTTTGTCACTTATTTAAACATTTTAATTCTAATTACAATTTTTTATATTTTCTAGAAAGTGCTAAGCTCCAATTACGAACATWTTAATTATATATATAAATATATAAATAAAACATTTAATAGTCTTATTACAAATAATGTCTAGCTAACAATCATAATTCCTATCTGTTAAGCCAGTTACAAGAGGCAGAGAGYGCCCACAGGGGTAGGCATTTTAAGGTAGGTCACATATGTGTATTATAGTTTCAGACAAAACTCAGTGGATTATTTTCCTCATGTTCCTTTCAGCCTCCTGCAGCACATCCTTACAGCCCATTATCTATTCATTTTAGGCTTAAAATAAAAGACTTGTCAAACAGAGAGAATTAATGGAAAACAATACTAAACAATTGAAAAGATGATTTAACAGCATCAGTAAGTCATGACCACAGATCATCACAGATCGGAAGAAAAAAGGAGACCATAGGTGGCTCTGTGTTATTGTTTTCAAAAATGTTTATAATAACTGAAGATAAGAAAAATGAGATGGGAGCATACCAGGAAAAAAAAATCTTTAAGTAAGAATACTGGGGATGAAAATGGAAAGGCCACCGAGACTGAAAGAGAAAAGACATACCAGTTTGTCCTTTCTGAATTATGTGTTTCTTATGGCATTATTTCTCAATGCTTGYGCTTCATTGAAGGGTATATTAGAAACATGATATTGAAAGTGGTCAGTGGACTGATGACTCAAAGCCACCAAACATCACGCTTACCAGTGACTGCAAGTAAAAAATCTTTATGGTTGGAAGACACCAAAAAGGGGTGAAATGTGGTTTGGACTAGAGCTCCAGATCACCCATCTCCCCTGCTGAGTGAAGCAGGTAATTGCCAGGTTAAGGAAGTGCAGGAAGACTATTTGTAAAATTGCACAGGGAGGCAAATATTGTAGGCCAATCAGTTGTCTGAAACTAGTATCCAATTTAAATAGCCAAAGCTCCATCAAAACATGCTTAGTGTCATGAATATGGGTAGAAGAGCTGTGAAATACCTTGAAAGGAGCCAGATGAAAAAGCCAAACCATTTCTCGCTCATTTGAAAACAGAAGTAAAGTGTAAAACAGGTGAAAGAATTGCTCCTTTTTATTATTTTATTTATTTATTTTATGTATTTATTTATTTATATATTTTAACCAAGATGGTCATGTGCACGTTCTACAGGTGCAGGACGCTGCTACTTGTCCTTCCATAGAAATATAGYGAGGTTATGTGAGTATTGTCTACTTCAGCAATAGGAGTATTTATTTTGCAAAGGGAAGGAAAGCGAATTGAAGGAGACAGGGGTGGGAAAGAAAAGAGAGAAGAAAGAGGAATAAATAGAGGGAAGAAGTAGAAGGGAAAGAAAAAAAAGAGGAAAAAAAGGAAAAAGAAAGACCAGGTAGTCGCAGAAACATGGAAGAAAAATTAAATCTGAGTAGCTTGCAAAGTGTGAGAGAGCGCTGAGCAATATTTCACAGTAGCACCGACYGTAGAGTAAGCCACGCACGCAGGCTGCTAGGAAACCTATGATCTAGACTGGAGTGGAGGTGTTATGACAAAGTGTAGCAGTATATTAAGAGCTTCTTTAGAATCTAGTCCTTCAAGGTTATATTAAAACATAGGTAATATCTRAGAAATCAGTAGATTTTTGGCATCCTGAAAGGTAAACATATGTTTAAGTAATTATGTGACTGAAGTTTCTATTTGAAACGCTAAAATTAGAAGCAACTATTTACAAAAAAGAGCATCCTTGATATTTTTTCCATAGTATCTATAGAATTGTAACTAGGATAAATTTGATCTGGTTCTTTAAAACAAGAGACTATTCATTTGGCAGACAATAAAGAGGTACTAAAATCAGAAATAACATTCTGTTTCCATGGTTTTGAATAATAGACAATCAAATATGTAACAGATAGAATTCCTTCTGAGTTATTACTTTATTGGGAAACAGCACTCAAATTCAACAGACCTATACCAGAATGTCTAGAAAAATCATGACTGAAGAGGCAAGAATGAATTTATGTCAAATGAATAATGCACAGAATGAGTAGGCAGATTTTAGCTCAACTTTGGGCTTCCAGTTAGAATGTCTTTTTACTATCCATTTGCCTACAGGAACAAACCATACCATAGCACTGAAAAAAAAGATAAAAATCTGGAAGTAAACAAATCTAGAAATAAAGTGTGATAAAAGTATACATGTGTATACTTTTAACATGAATGCTTAGCTGGAATGGGCCAGAAAGTTCAGCTTATTTTTGGGTAGAAGTTGCAGACATTTTCCTTCCCAAACTGTGCTTTCTATTTTATGCTACAGAGCTCTTAGAGCTGTTTCACCTTCAAGAACAATAGGTTCAGCCTATTGTCTAGTTTCCCAGTAGAAAAGGAGGGGTATCCCTTGCAATTTGTGTGGTATTGCTAAAAGCAACCAGAGCTTGATTATATTAAAAAAAAATCACTAAAGTTTTGTACACTAGCATTTCAGAAGGACAAGAATTAAACCCTATTTTTCAGACAATGCCTTTTGGGAGGAAAAAGCAGTTTGTTTTTATTGCTTTTTGGTTGCATTTTTAGATTTTCTTATTTTTTCTTATCTTTTTAATTTTATAACCAGGGAAGCTTGCAGGGACACTCAGTGTTCCCAACAGAGGCAGAATCTATCACCTTTCTCATGCAATCTCTGTCATTACATTTCATTTACACTGTAGATATACTCCAGGGAACCAGTCTTTCTCCCTATTTCAGAGACACAGTATTTCTTTCTAAAGATAATAGCCTTTCCTCCTTTTGGAGAGGGGGAAGGGAAGTTCTGTCTAAGGGGCAGGACACTATTTTTAACACTACATAAGAAAAACTGACTTTTATTAATTACCTATACTGTCAGCAGAGAAAGAATTTTTGAGTCTTCAGGAATATCATCTTTCGCTTTAGAAAAAGAMACATATTGATAGCGCTCTAGTAAGCCAAAGATTGTGCCTGTGTACTTTGGGTCTTCCTTTGGAAGTTCATTACTGCTTGAGGGGCCAAAAAGGCCCCTTGGACTTTTATCACTCATGCTGTACCCTGCCTTTGTTTTTTTATAACAGATGAATATTTATGTAGACAGTATAGACACTTTTGTGTAAACATAAGAAATAATCAGTAACAATAAGTTGTTATCAAGCACATAATATTCTACAAATATTTACCTATCCTAAATTTCTCATAGAATAGTTCAGAAATATAAACATCTGGTTACTGCTTTCTAAATATACAGAACAGCATGTTTTCCAGAATCAGTGGATAGTAAAATCACTTCCAATTTCTATCCTATAATTATATTAGATGTTGTAAAAGCCTGTTTATGACTGCTTAGCCTTATCAAATCAGATACATGACTCTCACTGTCTGCTATATGTGCAATTTGTAATACATGATGCAAAAAATAATGGGGTGGGGAAAAGGTAAAAATCTGTGCAAACTATTTTATGACTATGATATCACAGCCACAGACCTAGAGAAATTGGTTGAAACATCTGAATGGCTGAATTGTTTTATGTCACCCCTCCAGCCTCCAAACAAATTAGCTTTTCCTAAAAGTCCTGAAGTCATTCAGTACATTTACAAGAACAGTTACTAGTTTCTCCAGCAGAATTTGCACAAAAAGCAAAAAACTCAATTTATATAATCAATATAAAGATTTTTTTTCTAATTCAAATCTCATTGTGATAGGAATACATAAAAAGATGGCACAGTAGCACTGCCAGTGTGATTGCATACACATTAATGGATATATTCATAAATCACTTAAGGATTCCTGTTTTTAGAGCTACCATGAGGTCCCATTGATAATTTTATCTCCTTATTTCCATATCTCTCTGTTTCTCTATCTGTTAGTCATTAGAGGTTGAAACAGTTATATGATTGCCAGTTCCTGTACTTACAATCTCCTGAGCTTTTCTTCCAAGATTGTTTAAACAATACTTTCAATCCCTCTGTAACTAGACACCTGCAGYTTCTGCTCAATGCTAGGAAATCCTGTTATAATTCCTCTTTATTTTAYCCCAAAGTGACATGGCTATGGAAGTCCTGGAGCATTTTCCAACATTACAACTTATCTAGCTTTTTACTGCAGATGGAGCATATTGTTGTACACATTTTTGGACTTCCAAATGGATCAAGAAAACAAACAAAACATATTTTCCTAGAGGTATCTGTGTGAGTAGGTGTAGACACATAAATTCCAGGATCAGGAAATTCCTGATTATTCCTCCCTTTTTGGTTCACTTTGTTATAACTTATTTAAAAGCACTATTCAATATTCTCAGTGATGAGCAGTTTCAACAGCACAAGGAAGAGGGTGGGTAGAGGATGGTTGAGACTACACCTTTCTGCAACATCACTTTTTTAATGACAGCTTAGAAGGTTTGGAAATCCACAGCCTAAGGCAGTTTTGGTGAACCATGACRGGAAAAGCAATTATGTTGTTGGTTAGGACTGAAAGACAATTGGCAAGTCATCATGGGGAAATTCATGCTATGCCAATTTACAGTTCACCTGACCCTAAATACTGTTACAGATTCATTTTCAGAAACATTACATYCACGTTCAGTTGCAAATTTGTGCTCACTTGAAACAGCCAAGGAAAAAGAAAATGAGAAATTGATATATTCAAATGAATCAATTTAACTTTAAACTAAGTATGGAAAAACCCTCCAAACCCAAAACTTTGCATAAAGCTGCGGATGCCTTCAAGACACACAGAAGTAAAATCTCCCTATATCAGAGAGAGATCAAGACACTGTGTCACAGCTGGCAAAGTCTCCCAATAGCACCATTTTCCGTCACATTAAGCATATGTCAAATAGCCCATGTGCAAGTTATATTCAGGCAGACACAGTATTTTCTAGAAACTACATTCCTGGGTGAAGCACAGCAATTGARTGGTTGACCAGGCACACTTGCTACTACCACAGCCGTCTTCTCTCCTTTGGTGAGCCCTCTGTCTGTGGTGGCACAATCTTTTGCCACCCTATTCCTGCTTTTCATTCTTGCTGATAAAAAAAATGGTTGATATCTGCAAAGGGATCAGGATGAGATACACATGAAAAAGGTTGGTTCTACTGCAGGAAAAGTAATAGTGGAGGGGATAGTTAACTCCTCCAGGATGTAGGAGAAAGTGGCACTAAGAGATCCCTATGTGCTACTCAATGTCACTTATTAATATTATTATAAAATCTTAAACCAATAGATTATAGCATGTAATATAGTATGTATTCACAAAGTCTGAACATATGTTCCTCTTTTAAGCAGGAAGGTGTTTTAATATGTCCTTCAGCGCTTTAAATTCCACCTTCACAAGTGAGTATGGGGAGATTCTTTCCCATCTGTGCACTCACTTAAGAGACAGGGGTAGGCATGGCCTCAGCTACCTCTAACTGGGTGGGGGAGTTGCCCTTAATTTTATGGAAGTGTAATGTGTATGCAACTGATATGGCAATCCTCAGAATTGTCAGCATACAAATATAAAATGATACATTGTGGGGAYGCGTCAACCTCCATGACAAAGCTGGAGAGGAGAATGCAACCAACTGCAAACCCAGTCTTTAAGTGGAATTATACTCTTTTTCAGATTAAGCATTTATTCCTCCCCCCAAGGAAAATGTGTTGGTTATAAAAGCTTCATAGATAAGTACTCTCCCAACTATTGTCTTCAMCAGTAAGAAATTTTGGAGTATTTCAAGACCTAAATCAATAGGGTGCCTCATTTATTTTCCCCTATATAAGCCCATATTTGTGTATTTACACCTTTCTATTGCAATTGTTTATTGAGCATTATCGGAGAAACACTGGTGCCAATAGACACCTGGACAGTAAGAAACTTTTACACAGAGACATCAACTTATCACAYAGATTGATTGATTGAGCTGAAAAAAGGCTTTGGCACACAGTTCTTGCATGCAGTAGTCTTGTCAAGTCCTGTAGGCCTAGAGCTCCCTCATGCTAGCAATGATCACAGGCTCATGTGCTGCAGAAGAGTGCACACAACACTTTTCTGCACAGAAACACCTGTAAGTGGATATGAATAGAGAGGACATAAAGTCTGAATGTGTGCAGGGGCATCCCCAGACTTCCTCAGAAACCAGCCAAGCTATAGCGAATGGCTTTATAACTGTGAGTGGCTGCCAAAGCTACGTGGATGGTAACAGCCGCAATTTATGTACAGTTTCTATTTCATAGCTCTGCACGTCTGGGTGGTATCTACCCAAGCAGAAAACCTTTTTCTCCCTACTTTACACTCATTTGGCATGACATTCACAGGTGGTCCTGATAGTATCCTCATCCCTAGCCGCGTGTACTTCAAATACTCCTATTCTCCAAGGGGTAAAGAGAATCACAATGAAAAGATAAATACCTGAACCGTTCAAAGTTTGGCCATCACTATTATTCAGACTGCATTAAGCATTTTCCCAGGCCCCACAATTTCATACCTGCACATGATTAAGTCACAAAAGGAGAACCTCACAAAGCTTTTTGGTATTAAAATCGGAATATACATCTGCTACATAATTTTAGAGAAAGCACTTTTGTAAGTGTATACTGTAGTCTTTCAGCAGTTCCTTATCCAGAATTTCTTGCAACTGTAGGTTTTACCACATTTTGACTATTTGACTTTTCACATAAATTGCTGGTTGAAATGATAAAACACATTTTTGTTGCAATGTGATGAGAAACAACTCTTTCTTGTTTTGAACAGGTGTGGCACAGAACATTTTTAGCTATGAAATGACAGTGAAATGAAACTAATTTTCACTAAACTGGCTTATCAGGTTCTAGAAAAGATGTAGATAAATGCTTTTATTTGGATGTATGCTTTAAATAACTAGAAATTATTTTGAATTATAAGCCAAACAAGGAAAAAAATGTTTAAAGAAGATTGTTTTCTACTAAATGTTGTTTTCTGTAGAAAAGAACATGTTCTCTGTTTAAGACCTCATTAACTGATCAAAAGTTCACGTAGGTAATGACTGAATTATCAAACAAATGAAATGAGTGGTTATTTTAAGGCAATCAATGTATTATTTCTTTACTATGATAAAATCATGAGCACTGGCTATGAGAAACATCTTAAAGGTAACAATAGCTGCAGAGACCTTTAAAGATACTCACATCACTTTCATGGCCTTCTCTTAGATTGTATGTAAGATCATGCTGTATGTCTTCAACAAACTTGTGAGCATACTCTGGGTAAAGGTCGAGCACTTCAAAGAGACCTTTGAGGATAATGCATTGGAGGTCACAGTACGTTAGAGCTTTAACATCTGCATTTGTTTTAATAACTTGATCCCTAATGGATAGGTTTGCTCCAATTAAATCTCCTTTACCTAAAAGAAAATATGAAAATCATCATCTTCAAAGCATGAATTCCCGACTCCTCTTTTGAAATATAAATCTGTTTAACACAATTACTGTATCTTAAAACCCATAGTTACTATTGATTTGTTTAATTACTAACATTATAAGATATCTCTCTCTAAAAGCTGTCTTTATTTTTGCAGGTGCAATGTTATAGGCAATTAAGGAGCAATCAAGGAAATATATATAAAATTAAGATTTACACCAGTAATTAATAGCAGGTGTGATTTCATACTTCAAGACATGAACAATCTGTTTCTAGCTTTCTTTGTTAAAATAGGAAGATGTTAACAAAGTATTTATAACAATGATACCACTTAAGCTTAGATCCTCAAGTCAAATGATACTTTTATTTAGAATTTAGATTGTAAAACATTTGCAATCCGTGATAACTACGGATGTATAGCCACCTCATGTAGTTGTACATGATAATAACAGATTTCCAGCTCAATTTGTCAAGAAATTTATGTCAAGAAAAAAGAATAGATTCTTAAGTCATTATAACTTCATTCATGGGCAAGACTGCCTTAGAATAATGGATGTATTAAAAATCACAATTGACTGTGTATTAAAGACTAGAGAAATTTATAATAAAAAGCTTGCATAAACACCTGCTCTGAAGCATAAAATCAAAAGAGCAATCAGTTAACTGGAGGTCTTTCCTCACAGACAGTCTTTACTAGGGACCTGGACAGTGGGGTGGAGTGTGCTCTCAGCAAGTTTATGGCCAATACTAAATTGGGAGGAGGAAGGGAGCAGCTGATGCACTAGAGGGCAAAGCTGCTATTCATAGAGACCTTGCTAGGCTGGAGAAGTGGGGCTGACAGGAACCTCATGAAGTTCAATAACAAACAGAGCCAAACAAAAAAGAAATGCCTGCGCCTGCGATAGTCCCTCCCTGTCGCAGCTGTACCAGCGGGGAGCTAAATGGCTAGGAAGCGGTTCTGCAGAGAAGGACCTTGGGGTGCTGSTGGACAACAAATTGAACATGAGATAGCAATACATCCTTGCAGCAAAGGCCAACCACATACTGGGCTGCATTAGCAGGAATGTGGCCAGTAGGTCCCAGGAAAGGACTCTTCCCTTCCACRTGGCTCTTGCCAGACCACATCTGAAGTCCATACAGAGTCCAGTTTTGGGCTCCCCAGTACAAGAAAGACTTTGACATAGCAGAGTCCATCTGAAAGAGGCCACCAAAATAATCATGGGACTTGAAAAAATGATGAATGCAGAGAGACTGAAAAACATGGGTTTTATTCAGCCTTAGGAAAAGAAGTCAAAGAGGGCAATATTATTATGGTTTTCAACTGCCTAACGGGAGAGTGTAGAGGAGTCAGAGCTAGATTCCTCTCCAAGGTGCACAGGGTTAGGACAAGTTGTAATGGGCGCAAGCTGCAACAAAGGCAACTGATAACAAATTAAGAAAAAGGAGTTCACCGTGAAAGTGGTCAAACTCTGGAATAGGCTGTCTGGAGAGCCTATGGTATSTCTATCCTTGGAGATACTTGAAACTTGGTGAGGCTCAGCCCCAGGCAAGCTGAGCTAAACTGGCCAGGCTTTGAGCAGGGCTTAGACTGAGTAGTTTCTAGAAATCCTTTCTAATCTCTATTACTCTGTGATTTTATCTGTGGACCTGAGTAACAAGTTAAGATTGTAAGATCTGAAAATCCACCCAGCATGTGATTCCAGCTAGATGTTACACAGGAAATAGTGAACTCAAAGTTCAAAGTTAGAATAAGCAGTCAAGAAGCCAGCCCTCTCCAAAGCTGCTTAAATAGGATAATTTGCTTGATACTGCTTGTGAACTTTTCTTTCTTTACATGGAGCTTGTCTAAATTTCTCAAAAGTGCTTCTCGTAAGCCTAGAATAGTGAGAGATTTTCTTTTACATTAAAAATTTCAGTCTCTTGAAATTGCTATTAGTATAAATGAGAACTAGCTCAGGTTAATATAAGAACAGTAAATTTGATAGATGACAAAGCAACATATTTTGCTACTTTTGCCGTATGATATTGTAATGATTACATAATAAAGTATGGTACAAAGCTAAACAATATGTTAATTTTTACAGAAATATCATCAGTTCTTTATATTTCTTTGATTATATTAAGCAGGTATCTGGCAAGCTCAATTTATCACAGGCMGTGTAAATGGTATATGAAAAAAAATGTTTCAGATTTACCAGTGTTGATTTTTAAATACCTTAATTAGAAACTGTTTAGATGTATTTTTGCATCACTTATGCATAATTTATTTGGGACAAATGTTAGACTTATATTTGATTGCAGCTACAGTTTTGATGAAATAATATTAGCTTGAAAGACAGCACAGTATATCTGGTAATGATAATGTATGCTTTTTTTYCAAATGAAAAACATGTAGCAAATGTGGTAGCTACTAAACTGAAAATTCTTATAGAATTACTGCAGGAGTAAAATGATTGTATCTTGAATATCAACATTTGCTACTTAAACAGAGTCATAAAAGATTAATCTTAATAGATTTTTTTTCTATATATATTTTTTCCATTGGAGAAAAGACTTATAAGGGTTTATGCAGAAATAGCTGYCTGATATGTAGYTGTGACATGCTAAATTACTAATTTGTTCTCTTTATGGATATTTTTTCAAYCAGTTATGGCTAATACTTTTAAACAACTCTAAGATGTATGCTCAAATAGTATATTTATGCTATGCTAAAATATATTTCCTTATAAAAGATATCATCATAATCATCATTATAATGTATCAAATAATAGCTTAAAGGGGAATCAAAACAGCTTTATTTTATCAGATCATCTCATGTTGCATTGCAACCATATTGCATACTATGAAGAACAGTTCAGCAACCAAACACTATCCTACTGGAACTAGAATTATGAGAGTTATGAAATAGTAGTCTGGGAACATTGAGTACTCATCTAACATTGTCAGGGAATAACCTGCTCTCTTGGATTTGTATCACAGCAATGAAACACATTCTCACAGGGACCTACAAGTTTGATACATCTACCTTCTGCTGACGTTAATTGAATTATCAAGCTCTCATTCACTGTAAAGAAACATTATTCCACTGTATTATGCTCTTTTTTGCATTGTGATTTTATTAACTTTTCTCAGAAATACACTAATCTTTCTCATTGCTGTCATTGCCACCATTACACATCAATGTTTTCATTAACATTTTCAGAAATGCCTGAAAATGTAATCATTAAGGAGAACTTAATTCTACTGGGCCAGCTCTTGACCTTTTGCTGTATTTAAACTTATGTTTTCTGTAAGCCATATTTTATAGCTTTGATTTATCTGATCCAATAAAATGTAGGCATTCTATACCTCCTAATTACAAATGAGTGATAAAGTGATGTCAACTCTCAATCTAGCAGAATTAAAGAGTTATGAAACAAATATATATTATTTTTATATTCTAAAAAAAGACCAATCAAATGAATGCTAGTAAAATAAAGGAAATTCAATTACAGAAGACCAGAAGCTAGCATTATCAGTAGTCTAGTACAATCCCACAAAACAGGAAGGAAAGTAGAAAGGAAATGTTCATTTTAATTCTGCATTATAAGAACATTAAAAGTTATTAGACAGAAAAATGCATTTAAATCCACAAAAAGTATTTACATCATTATTAAATAATTCCTTACATTTAGAGTAAAATTTTACACCTTACTTTATCAGAACACTTTATAAACATTAAATCAGGAAAGTCTGATGGTCCCTTAGCTGAAGATAAAGTGAATCTGTTTAGAAGTCATTGGACTGAGCTTATTACTGAAATTTACAGATAGAGACACTTGACTCTAGATAAGTCAAAGTACTCATCTAGCAGACAACAACTAAACAGAATTTATTAGAACAGAACTTCTGGTCTTTCTCTGTTTTAATAAACTCAGATGATTGTTGGCAGCATCACTTAGCTTACAAAAGTAGCTCTTTGAGCCACCAGTGCCAGTAGAGCCGACAACGCTTGCTTTTCACTAAATGCCTGTGTGTGTATCTACACATTCATTGAAGTATGAGAGTAGGCTCACACTGCTTCCTTTCTCACTGGAGAGCATTATTGTGAGCATGACCTGGTGGCCAATKTTCATAAAATGTCTAGGAATATATATTCGATATACTCTGAGGCATCAATACTGCCACCAGATTGGTCGAAAGGAGCAAATTGTATCAAAAGTTAGTAGATATCTCCTTATATACAAAGCAGAAAGCATAAAAAGTTAGAAAACCAGGCTACAAATGAAATATTACACAGCTAACACTCTAGCAATTGAAGGTTCCTTAGGGTAAGAAACAAGGAAGTTTAAACTAAAAAATTTAGGGATACCTGTGTAGTATGAAGAGCAGATTCAAATACGAACAAATTCTTTCTCAGACGGCAAGGATACATTAAACAATCAGTTAACAGTGGTCTAAGTGATATTCTGGAGATGTCTGTACTTTCTCATTGACATCAGTCTTTACTTTCTACGTTTGAGGGCCTTCCTTTCTCTCCTAGGCTATAACCATGAACCTACCAAGGATCGCCAGCACCGTGCTGTCCTTCAGGACTTCCATGGACCCTGAGCACACAAAGTAGATCGCTTGCAGGGCGTCTCCCTGCCGGAGGAGGTATTCCCCGGGAGCACAGAAGGAGGTTTTGATATGCAGAGACAGAGACCTGAGGCAACCACGGCTGGCACACTCGAAAAGGGAGAGTTGCAAAATCTCCTTGTTCAAGTGCATGGTGATGTCTGAACGCAGCTCATCAGGAAAGTCTTTTAAAAGCTGTCCAAAAAAGAGAAAAATGGGTGACGTTAAGTGTAAAAGAGCTTTTTTCGTCTTTCACAGAAGTGATTTGATTTAGTAGCCTGCACATACTGTACTGATGCAAAGATTTCCCCTTGTTGTTTTCTTTTCTCTCTCTCCTTTTTTTTTAAAAAAGTGAAATACTTATGTCTTAGTTCTTAATAAATCTTTAGACTGATAAACACTGATAAATTTCAAAAATAACACAAAAAATATTTACCTTTATGAAAAAAAGACAAAAAAGCCAACAACAGTTTGTGTAAGAACTCTTTTTGCACAGTTTAACTTTTTCTGAGTTCTTCTGGATTGTCAGAGCATGGTAGGCTGTTCTGCAGATTTTATTTTTGTGTGACAAAAACTGTTCCTATAAAGTGGCATATACACTGAAAATATTGCAAAAATAAATTAAGCTTTGATTTTCTTTAAAATTGCTTGTATAGTATTCCTTAACAGATTATATTGCCTCTTTTGTGGCAAAACACCTGAAAGTGGAATTCTATGGGAAAAAAAGGTTTTATGTAGTCCATCTACCACCACTAGGCCTCTTTTTTATTTATTTTATTTATTTATTTATTTATTTTTTTATGATTTTGCTACTGGACACTGAAGAGGTGGGAAAGGAATGGAGATAAGGTGCATCTCCATTCCATCTGTGGAAAAACCTATGGAAACTGAAAGTAAGATCTATATAATTTCCCTGTTTTTCTTTGGTCTTAATTTTAGACAAGTTCTCACTGCAGGCTGACTAACAGTTGATGAAATTTTTATCGGTTTTACAAAGTATCTGTTGCAGGACAGCAAAATTGAGAGGAATATCTTTCTGCTCAGAGACAATCTTCTGAGAATGGCATATAACTGTTAAAATCTTATATTTTCTCTTGTCAAGGCACCATAAAATCTTCAGGTATCCTCTTCCTTAGTTTGAGGGGATCTCGCACCTGAATGATACAGCCTGCTAACACTTGACCAAGTCAGTTTAGTCAAGCTTTTTGTCTGGATGGGAGGCAAAGTATGAAATACTGATGGTGTCTCCAGAGGCTGCTCTTCTAGCTCAGTAGCTACCGACTTTCAATGGGACTGAAGGTGCAGAAGGTACAGAAACAGAAGTTAATTCTTAACCAGATCTATGAAAGCTTGCACAGCTAAGTGTTTTTTGTAGCTTTGAGAATCTCACTAGGCTCCTTCCATTGCTAGGATGCTGTTGAAAATCCCCCTTTTTTGTGCTGTTCCCATCACAAAAAGACCACATCAAAAAAAATGTTTTTAACCCCAAATCTTTTTTCTTGTTTCCACATTACTTTTAGAGGCTATTGAATTTTATAATGACATATATAACAACAACTCAGTATCTGAAGGGAATGGTTCATTCAGACAAGAACTCCAGCTGAGAGAAGTCATGATTTCTTCTGGAGTATAATAAAATATTACCTAGCCAAGTCATTTAAAACTAGCAAGTAAATACACAACCAGAAATCTGTCTTTTCTTTTTGCTGTCCTGTTACTTTTCACATATTAGTCACTAGTGAAAAATAAGAGGAAATAAATAACATGTTAACAACAAGACAGCATCTTTTAGGTCAATCCACTTATTTACAGGATTTCGATGAAGAGAAGAAGAAAATGCAGGATGGAGGAGAGGACAGTAAAGAAGTCTCTCCTTGAAAAAACAACAACAACAGAACATTTTAGTGTTTAATGAAAAGTAAAGAACTCACTAGACTGTTTCGGCATCACCCAAATGGTTTCTAATCAATGACTCCTTAGTGTTTCTGAATTATGAGGAACTTAGCTGGCTCTGTTGAAATTTGAATATATAATACAATGTTCCAAAACGGATGCTTCAGCAGTACATCCCTCCTGAAATAACTCACCTTTATTTCTAGGCATGTTTCTTTTAATGCAAAACTTCACACAAAACCCAGCATCACAAAGAGAAAATTCAAAATAACCCCCAAGGTAAGTCAATAATCAAAACAAACAAACACACGACCCCTGGCACTCCTTTGCTTACCTCATTGGAATCAATCCCGTTATTGACAGACCATGTGGTTTGGAAATATTCAAGCATCCTTTGCTTTAGCTGCTGTGGCAGGTGATGGACCCGTATAAAGTCCTTTAGATCCTTGGTTCTTGTGTGATAAAGGGACCATCTGGAGTACATCCTCTGAATTATGGCAGTCACATTGCCAAACACCAAGGCATGCATCAAAGCTAGGGAGCACAGAAGTTATATGCGTGAGTAACTTGCTCTACACTAAAATGTAACATAGAAAAGAAAAAACAATTTTCATAGAAAAGCAGTGTTTCCTGATTAAAAGATAAAGCAAAGCTTTTGAGTATTAGACTCTACTAGAAGTATACATCAGTACTCATAGTATTATTTATTTTGTGTCACTAGTAGTCGTAGCTACGGAATGGGGTAGCACCACACCTAATGCTGTATGGTCATCAGATAAAAAACAAAGGAATGTCCAAGCCAAATTAAGTTTATAGTCCAAGAAAAAAGGCAACAGATGAACACATGTAAGAAGGCAAGCTCAGCAAATAATGCAGAATGATTCATTTGTATGAAAACTACACTCAGATGTTCAGTTACTAGCTAAATAGAATATAAGAGTTAGATTTCAGAGAATTCACACAAAAAATACAAATTCAAAGCATATACGAATCTACACATAATGAGGACCCAAGTGCAGTGGAATGAGATTGTAAATTATATTCAGACATGTATCATATTCTAGGGAGTAGGATGTTAACAAACAAACATAGATGAAACATTGTAAACCAGAAAGTCAAAATTCAGGCTAAAAACAAACAAACAAAAAAATACATTCAGACTGACAGCTTGATTTCTTATGTTTCTTGAGGAGGTCAAAAATGTTGTGAACTTGTTTATTAGTAAGTTCTGCTGTAGACGGATTTGTCTGCAATTAGAGACTGGCTTGGGAATAACAAGACCAGAAGCAAAATTGAAGGAATGCTTTCAGATACGGTTTGTCTCTGTTTGTCTGTGCACAAATGTACCTGCTGATTATCAGTGGGAAAAAAATCACGACTGGATGGTCTGTCATGTGGTATTGACCTGAGGTATATAATATACACATTTACAAATTGTTTATCGAAAAAACCATTAAAGAGCTTGATTATTACTCTTAAGGGACACCCATCTTTACAGCACTTGAAAGCAAGCAGATAGACTCCACAGAGCAGCTAAGGAAGAGGTTTATAAACAGGACGAACAAGATGCTGACCTTGTCTGGCAATTTACAGAAGTCCAGGGTGAGTGGAGATGAGAGGAACAGCAGGAGGGAAGAATGCATTTTGGTGGTTAATCATGCTTCTACATGGTAGGAACATGCAGAAGATTCTTTAGTTTGGAGAGTAGGAAATTTTTACAGGCTGAGTCAAACATAAAGGACCTAGTAATAATACTTATGTTTTTATTGAGAAGGGAGTTGAGAAAAATGGACAATGCGCTCTGCTCTGATGTAATTTCACATTACAGTGTGCATTCCTGTAGAGGTGATCTGCCGATATGAAGCTAATAGGAGTCCATTAGTAATATTTGCCACTCTTCTGTAAGAGCGACAATGCTGAAACCTAATACATTAAAACCCATATGAGTCTATGTGCATGATATCGTGCATTTTCTCTTCCTCTTCTTCATATATCAATACTTCATACTTCAAAAAGTACTTTAAGAGAAAATGCAAGACATTTAATTCAAATTTCAACAGCTTCAAAAATGACAGTATATAACAGGAAGAGAGTACAGAATTAAAGTACACATTCAATGCTTTGTACTCCTGAATTAGCTATACATTTCTGAAATAAAACATCATTAGTAAGTGAGCAATGCCCCTCACTAAAGTTTCGCAGACCATGAATAAAATCACCTTCACATTACCTTGTGAACAGAGGAATGAGATTTACAGGTGATTAACTGAGATATTAAAATGAAATGATTTGGTGTTCGCTAATTCAGAACATTTTACTTTCTATAAGAAATCTATTAGTTAGTTTGCTTGAAAATCAAGCAAGATAAGTTAATAATGTCTAGGAACTGTATTTCATGAAGCAGCCTTGATTCTCATGGATATTCTAACTCACATTTTTATCGTTTAAAGAACAGAGGAACACCTTTGATCCCAGAAGGGACCACAGCTACTAGGCTGGGTAGTGCCTCTTAAAAAATGCCACTTTAATCACTTACACATGAGGGAAGACTGATAAGTAACAGGATGTAAACTCAGCAGCACAAGGCAGGAGGTGGGCTGGTCTGATCCTGAGCGCAGAAGAAATTTGCTTGTTCCTCCTCTACACACAAAATGTAAATGCCTTGCTGAAAGAACATGACAAATGCAGGGCAGCACAAGCTGCTCCTTGAAGACAGCTTCAAGGAGCAGGAGGACAGTTCCGAATTATACTCTGCAGAAGCTGGATGCCCTAGAAATTCTGGTTAAAGGGCTAACGATTAACTTCTCTCCCCAATTTTAAGATGAAATATTCCATAGGATAAGATGGTTTATCTTTACAATATTACTTGTCTAACCTGTAACTGTCAAATTCATGCATAACAAGAACAAATACTTAAAGGCAGGCAAAAGACAAGAATATAAATTGTTTATCTGCTGAATTAACTCTGAATTATCTGCTGAATTAAGTAAACTTTTTATATGATTTTTTCTTAAGACATTCTTTACATCATTTTTACATTGAAGTATTGGAAAATTAAAGATCAGCAAAAACTACACACCAAAACATGTTTTAAGAAATGAAAATACCTCATACCTTAAAATAATACAGATTAGTATTTTATTCCTAATAGAGTTTACTGATGTGTGCTCATCAGTTGGCGCTGTATGGTGCTAACTCCTGATTTCCTCAAATAAGGACTCAGATAGAATTCCTCAGCACAATTCCTCCAAACCTGCCTGCTCTGCTTTCTTACCTGGATGTGTATTGCTTCCCGGACTCTCCCAGATGTAAAGTCGTTCTTCTGCCCATTTGCCTCTGAGTAACTTTATTTTTCAGTTTTCAGCTCCCTCTTACTATTTTCAGCCCACTAGTTCCTCACAATTGCTCAGTGCACAAGCATACTAGATGTAACTCTCAGTAATATAAGAAATGAAAAACAAATCTATAAATGCACTAAATAATGGATGTAGGATACTTTGACACTCTTTTATACTACTAAGTTTGCAGAAACTCTGCTGTATCAAAGTGAATTAAATATTCATCAATGTTCAGAATATCTCTTGATTTCTTAATAGAAACAAAAATCCTTTCTTCATTTTAACAGATTTTATATAATGAAAATCCTATTTCACAGGGACCACTTTATATTTTATGTTATATAACATTATACCATCATCAAAGATAATTAATGAGTTTCTTGTGTTTTTATGACATTGTCAAAATCAAAATGATATCATTCTTGGATGATTAATTATATTACTGCCACTCATTTTCAGGACAGGGAAAAAGGCCAATAATTCACTGAGCATTTTTTTTAGTACCACTGGATGCTGCAAAAATATAGTTTACTGGATATTCATCATGTTCCATGACTTCTGAGTGTCAAGTTACCAATTTATTTCTGACAGGAAAATTTATGCTGCAAAACTCACAACCAGTGTCTTGCAGACTAACCTTGGAGAAAAGCTGGATGGTAAAAACACTTGCTACTAATTCTAGGGCCCCAAGAGAAAAAATGAAGGAGAGGGTGCTGTAAAAGTGATTCGCCTTTTGCCCTTCACATGCACGATGTCATCTCTAAGTTGTATGAAGCACACATTATGAAATAGCACAGATCTTTTTTTTTTTTTTGTTTGGAGAAGATGAAGGCAAAGAGCTGCAAGGTATCTTCTGCATTGGTTGCCTCCTGCACTGGCTTGGACTTACCAAGCTCTGCAGATGACACCAACCTACTAGCTGTGACAAAGTAACTCAGCAGAGAGGAGGTGACCTCAAAGAGCAAACTGTTTTCCCCAACAATAAGAAAAGGTAATTAATCTAATTAAATAAAAATAATACTAAAGTAATTAACATGGGTAAATGAAAAAGAAACTAAGAACATGAAATATGACAAAAGTATTGCAATTTTAATGCTAATTGAAGCAATGTTACAGTAAAATTTACTTAGTGATAACTAAACTGTTTTTTCATTAAGATATAGAGCCATCTATGGCTCAAACGATTCTCATAGCTCTGAACTCTCTGCCATCTTCTCTCCGAGACAGCCCTTCAGGTGGGCATATGCAACAGCTCCCATGCCAGATACGTTGTTTTGGCTGCCCACCTCTCCTCATCATCTTTCCGAGAGGTGCTGAAGTGACTGAACTGGGGCTGAACATGCACCAATTATGTGACCGTTTGGAAAAGCTGTGGTACAAGACCAAAACGCAGGTGCTCCTCTAGCCCATGGATGACTCAGTAATTACCATAATAGGATGAGCCGTATTTTATTGGGGGTGAGAACAGTCTTTGGAGACTGTGAAGATTGCAAATATTTCTAAATATTTCCAAATAAATGACAGTTTATTCAATGTGACAACCACAAAACTATTTCTTTCCTTTGCCATTTTAAATTAACTTTGTTGCTCTTTTTAAACAGAAATATTGCAAAGTTTCAACTTTTATTTTTCTCATCCCTAATCCACAACTTTTTACAAGATGCTTAGCATTTATACCTACCCCCAATCAGCATTGTGCAAATGGAGAATATCTTTTCAGCATCAGTATTGGCTGAAACATTTCCAAACCCAACACTGGTGAGGCTGCTGAGGGTGAAGTATAGGGCAGCTATATAGGCACTTCTGATTGATGGGCCTCCTAATGTGTTATTGTCATAGTAAGGAGACTCTATACGCTTTCCTAGCTCATGAAGCCAACCTGAAAAACAAAGTATAAAAAGAGACTATTAAGGAACACTGACACCGTGAAAACTTCACATTCTGTAAAACAATATAAAAATACTGAGTTAGAAGACACTGCATTCCTCATACAATTCCAAGAACAAAAAGAACGTTACAGTATAGGAAGTTATGCAGCATGTAAAGGACTATGTCTCTAGAGTATTTATTTCTATGCATGAGTACTTACGATAAGAACGGGGTTTCTGCATGGAAATCAAGTGTTTTTGAATTACTTATTATAGATCTAATTAGACAACTTACAAAATCCATTAAGCCACAGAAAAGTCATCACCTAATAACACTGCAGCAAGAATGCAACTTCGATTTCATTCTTTCCATTAATTACTATTTGGAAAGCTTTTGGAAATTCTAGGACTAAACTGCTATAATAGTAATTACATATTTAGAGCTTTTACATATTTCTCTTTACAGAAAAACAGATTCAGAAAACTAAGCACAACTCACAAACCAAAATTAATTTTCAAAAGATGCTTCACTGACTATTTTCAAAATTACTCATTTAATCTTTCTTTTCACTTTGCTAAATGAGTGTACGTTTGCTAGAAAAAGTAGAATTATATAAGTGCTTCATAGATATTAAACACAAACAAACAAAAGAGACAAAAGTATGCAATTTCCTCTTTGGAAAAGGATAACAAAGAACCTGAATGAGTTGTGTATACACAATGCTTTACAAAAACAAGATAAAAGAAGGAAAGATAAAATTCAATTACCATGCCCAGTTTTGCCTGTAAAGCAGCTTGCTTTAGAGAGTGGGAATGCTTCCTGAATATTCAGGTAGAACGATCATAACAAAATATGCCCAGCATACAGATTTTGCTTTTAGAAAAATTAGTGCGAGATCCCCCCATCCTGAGCTGAGGGCTTGATATCAAGTCACGTATGCACTGATAGACTGAATCACTTTCTGAAGCTTCATACCACTCTCACTTCATTCAACTTCCACTTCTTCACTGTGGCTGAATCCAAGCACGAAGCAGGTGAAATACCCCTGTACACATTTGCAAAAGCAGGTGACAGATTTTAAATATCTATCCCAACACTTCTAATTAGGTTGGGGAAAAAGTCTGTAAATTCTATTTACCTCCTAAAGCAGATTTTTTAGTCATTATTACTATCAGCAGTGCTATCGTACAGGGCCATCCTCAACTCCAGACCACCTTGCATGCTATCCTACAGAGATACGCAAGCCAAAAGGCTTGGGCAGTGATCACCTAAGTCCAGCCATGATCCTGCCAACCCACTCGCTGCAGGTCAGAGAACTTAACGAAATGCACAAATGAAATGAATGAAATGAATGACTCCACATTCTCATAAGTACAGAGTGGGCTGGTTTACCTTGCCAGCGTGCAAGAAAACATACGAATATCTCCTTGATCTTGCCTAAGCAGAGCATTTATCACATGAGGTTGTTTTACATTTGTTGCTCCTAATTGTTTAAAATGGAAGGAAAGGTAGTCATTTAACTGATATCAGCAACCCAACTATACTACCAGTAGTGACAGCATGTATTATCAGTAATCGCCCAGGGAGGGCAAAAGATAAGACAGTTATGTCCCATTCACAGTCTTGATGAATCCTAGTGCCTCTTAGAGATGTCTATGCAGCAGTAATTGATGAACGCTAATTGGCACTATTTAAGTGTACGTACAAATAATCAATACGATCAGGGCTAACACTGCAGAATCTTTAAGCATATAAACAGTCCTACACTTATTAAGGTTATATTATCAGGGTTGCACCCATGTCTTAGTCTTCTGCTGGTTTGGCTCCTCTTTCTGCTCATGACTGCTGTTTCTCTGACTTTATACTGCCTTCTGCAACCATGATATGACCTTTTTACAGCTTATTCTATTCCTGTCCTCAAGTTAAGGAATGTAATTGCAGACATTATAGAACACATAAAAACCTGAGAAAACCCACAGCAGGCAGTCAAGTTAATAATAGTATATCTAAATATAATATAGAAAAATAATTATAAAATTCAACCCAAGTTTTGAGAATATATTTGTGTATATTAAAGACTTCAAAATTGAAAAAACCTAAATAAACTATTTGAAATAACTGTCAGTGATGTCTGAATACTGAAATATTAATAATGTTTCCTAGGAGATAATCTCTTTCTTGGGAGTATTCTAAATGCCACCTATTCTTGGCCTCTGTAGTCCCATTTTTCTACCTTTTGTTATCTAAAGGAATTTCACATTCATTGTTATACAGGATCATATTGCATCTAATTTCAAGTATCTCCAGCTCAGTCTCATCTATTAAGCAAAACAAAATTTAGTTCCCTTTTAGTAACTTTGTACAGAACATTAGGGGCATCAGACAACTACCTTCTCAGTGTTATCCTGTAAAGGTAGATGACTCAGTTCTTTAACTGTTAAAGATACCATAAACTGGTATCTTCTCTATAGGACACTATTTTCAAGGTCATAAAGTAAAAAAACCTAATAAAATATCATTGTTCCTAAAGGATGCATTAGTGCTGATCAAGATATGGTATGAAAAAAATAATTGCCAATGTTGTATTCCAACAGTAAAAGTTCCTATAATAATGCAAACATATCTCTACTACCAAAGTACCAAATACAATATTAACATTTTATAGGTACCAGCTATCACTTATTTCCAGGATGGAGTCTCTCCACATCATATTTGAGAGGAGTTCAGAAGTCTGTTCTTGTTCTACAGCATAACTGTGGGTCAGGTGAATGATCTAAATCAGTAAGATGAATGACTTCTCGTTGAGCCACTCCCAGCAACTGCTATAAAATGCTTGATATATAAGGAACAAACGCTAGGTAACTTTCTTCAGAGACGGACTATGAGGTTTGGAACAAAAAATTCATATCCGAAGGTGAAAACCTAATAATTATATTCCTCTAATTTGCAGATAGAAACACGTTTACTGTTTCGCAGTTCTATTTTGGCTGTTAAAGATGATCCTAATCAGGACCTTTCGAAGAAATAATAGAAGACTAGGTTTCAGCTAGAGCATATAATCAAAAGTGCTTCAAGGTCTTCCAGATCAATTATACTTCTGAGATTTTTGTTGATCACAGTATTCTTTTTCCAGGTGGGAATGGAGAACAGAAACTGTTGGCTGTAAACAAATTCATTGCCTGGTAGAAACAATCATGAGATAACATGATTGACTGACGCCTTTTACTTTTTGGCTCCTGGGTAGCAGCTCTCAGCAGATTCTCTGGTGAGCTTGAGTAATTAATTTCTGCCCTCAGGGAAGAAGGGAAAAATAAACACACCTTGTAATCAAAGAGGGAGTGTCCCAGAATTTATCAATATGAAAATTGTCTCGTTCTGAATTAGCATTATCTATATATAGCCTTATAACTTTGAAAACATTTTAAAACATCAATTAACACAATTAAGAGGAAGATTTTCAACTGGAAAAAGTCAATAGGAATTGGGTGTCTAATTCCATTAGGCTACTTTGAAAATTGCTGAAAGTATCTTTTTTAAGTTTCATTTACCTGCATCTGGGAAGTGCTCCAGTGTTTGTAGAAACATAAAGAATTATTAAGCATCTGTAGATGACATGTGTTGTAATTGGCTGTAAAACAGATTACCTCACTTACTGGACATTCAGAAACTCAGTCATTCCTCGATTTGGTGCATGCACTGTGCACAACAGTATAATTTCTATATTCGTTCCTTACTACTAGTCAGATTTGCTTTATATGCAAGACACTCAACATATCAAAATCCTGGCTGGTACTACAGTCAAACTTAGAAAATAATTGCATTATCTACTGCTTTAACTGAAAAACATTAATTGCATTAATTACCTACAACATTTACTTTAGAAAACACATATATTTTTTCCAGTTAGATGGTAAACCAAAACTTCCTGGTTTATTCTGGACTACTGTGGAAGGAAGTGCAGAGATGTATAGATGAGGAGTATCTCCAGAATGCCTGAAAGCAGGAATGGTTCTCTATTAGTATAATGTATAATGGTGACAATACTGGAAGAGAAAGGCTGAAGCATATTCTCTTAAATCTGGTTCACTATCAAATTCAGGGGCTTAAAGTATACCTAGTGGCACAGCAACAGCCAGAAAGCCTATTTGCTCCCTTCTCTTCATTTTTTTGTGTTCACAGGGTATTCGAATATGGTTTAGGGCCAAACAATATCTAGACCTATGGGACAACAAAAGGCAACAACAACAAAAAAAAGCAACAACCCCCCCCAACTCTACATTCCATGAAAAATAACAAAAAAATATACCCTGAACTGGAGCACATATAGCTTTCTGATATAAATAGACTTGAGTTTTAATACAGAAATCTGTGTATTGTATGCCTGTTAATGCGTGTTGCAGTAAAGACTGTAGGGTCATTAAGGAAAAAAATAGGTAAGAGAAATAAGATCTTTCATCACTGAACCACTTTCTGTTTTTTTTAATGAAAATCATTATGTGCTCTGAGAACTATGTTGGCTCCCACTGTAGCAGTCCCTGATGACCATTTGGTGTTCTCATTTTAGATCTTCAGTAAGACAGTGATGAGCTGTTGTTGCTCGTGGGAAATCACACGACCCCTTCACTACATAGATGCATACTTGGGTCTACAAAAGATTATCTCATATTTCAATTTTAAGAGGGTGAAAGCACTGCAAAACTCATGCTGATCTCACTGAAGCAAATATTTTACCCTATATCTCTATGCTGCCTCCTTGAATTATTAACCCTGAAAAAATAAATCTCAAGGCAAAACAATTGCTAAGACAGAAGAAGTAACTGAACTTCCCTGTTTTCGGGTAAGTGCGCTTGCGATTTCAGTCTCTATGAGACAGATTTTACATGCCCCAATCACTTCCATCAACTCTCCATTTCTGAATGTCCATCTTACACCATAGTTAAGGATTGTTTCAGGAGGGCAGACCAGAACGAAACTCTGTATGCCAATTAAGAGCATACCATCATTTTATATTACAGTATAATTAAAACATTATACCTTATCAATCCCTAACTATCGTTCATTATACATTTAAACATCAGCTTTGTTCTTTAGGTTGTTTCTACTTAGTTTTCTGCAATTAATGTCTAGGAACTTCTGAAGTGTACAATACATTCAAAGTTCGGAGGCATGTAAGAAGGTCAAATTGTTCTATTTCTAGTGTGCGTGACTCTGCATTACTAAATACTCATTGCCTCTGCCTTCATGGCATTACCATTTAAGGTATTAAAGTTCTTCTCAAGGTCCTTAAAGTCTTTTTTATCCCTGTCTAGCCAAAATATTGTTGACATCTGCAACTTTTTCCAGCTAAACCCTTTGCTCTTTTTTACATATCTCTTGATTGATARTGAATATACTAAACACACCATAGCCCCCTACTTAATCCCACGTAAYGCTGTTATCATTTAATTGTCACAAAACCTGGCCATTTGTTCACAGGTTTGATCTTCGACAGAATTTTTCCTGACATGTTACAGGAGGCTCTTCAATAGCAGAGTAGATGGTTTGAGGATTAAAGACCACTAGAAAYAATAGAGACATGGAAAATGTGAACCTGGTTTTTCTTTGCAGTCACATAGATTAGAAAATATATACAAAATATAGAAAACTCCCACAATCCTGAAGGTGTCATACAGCTGCTAGATCTAGGACCATGGAAAGATAGCTCCATCATGTATGCCAAAATGGCATAGCAGAATTGTAAAATACTGAGCATAAGTCCTTGCTCACTTCAAAATTAAAACAAACAATGTTGTATATGTAAGAGGAAAACAAAGACACATCTGTATGGCATATCAACAACTACAGCTACAAAGGAAAAGCTGTGGCCGAGAGGCTATATTGAAAGAAGTGAATCAGCTGGTGTTCAAAATAAATAAAAGCTAAGTGCCAGTGCATGATAGTAAGACTACAACAAATTTTGTATTAGAACAACAGACATAACTGTAATGGCTGCACAACAATGAAGAACTCAGGATTAATACACTCCTCTTGTTTTTTTGTTTTGCTAGCATGCTTTCCTATAAACAATAGAGATTTAAACTTAGAAAGAAAAATTTGATTAAGGAAAGACATTAGCATTTTCTTGAGCACTAAAAACCCTCCTTAAAAATATTAAATTAATTCCCTAAAGAATCTATTCTAATAAYGTGCTTTCTTATTTTTTCCTTTTAAAATATCAGTCTTAAGCGAGCATGTTCCTTATTATGATAGATTTAATTATACTTTTTTAAAACTAGAAAAAAACATAGCATAGCTATTACCATGACACTAATAGTGAAAAAGAATTACAGAAACTTCTRTTAGAATCCATATAGCCAAGTTTCATGAAGGGAAATCCTTGACACAAAATATAGAAAAGAAGATTTCTAAGTCACAAAAGAAATAGCTTTAGCTTGGGCTATACAGAAGACAGTTCCACCTCAGCTGCCTGTGTCTGGATTCACTGTGGCAGGGGCACAGGAAGCCGCTGACGGCTGCTTTCCGCTTCCCTGGGTCTGGATCCCAGGTACCCTGGGGGGTGAAACCCACTGCCGAACCCTGCAGCCTGGGCACTGCCAGGCCTGCAACGAGATGGGGGTTAGTGCTTCAGGTCAGTGCCACCCGCAGAGGAACCTGCCCGCCACAGTCCCTAACATCACCTTTCTTTTCCCTTCATGACACGCTATCTGTATTCTTCTAAATCTAACGTATGCAGATTTTAATGTCTTCACCTGTTTTTGTCTTGGGCATAATCCTTTCCACTGCCTTGTCCAGATAATGAAGAGGTAACCTTGTACAAGCAAACGATACTTAATCTCTGGACTCTGTGGACTTTTAAGAGCTGATGGAACTGAGGCATATGGTATTATCCTGATGGAAGCTACAGAACATTTTCTGCAGACATTTATGAAAAGTTTATACACTTTTTCTTGATGAATGCCTGTGTTATAGATAATAAAAAACCCAAAGAAGCAAAAGAAGCAAGAAAGTAACTTTTTCTACCTAGTGTCAAATTCTATGTCTCTGTTTTATTAAGTAAACAAAATCCTTAGAGGGGATAGGGACAAATTTATATAAGAAGATTTTACATTTGAGATTTGAGATGTTCCTCTCTTTAAAGCCTAGTGCATAAATCAAAATAAATCATGTATTCAAGTAAGTTACAAAGTGCTACACACAGTTAACACCTCCATGTGAAATTAACAGCATATTTTGGTGAGCTTGCAAAGGATGGCAATGACAAGAAATGCAACATTTTGAAATGAAAAGAACAATTGTTGAGGGTTTCAAAGCCATGCCCTTCTCAGAAAGACAACTTGATGAGATGACATTTCTCTGAAATTATAAGTGAGGATTAGAGAGCAGCAAATTTTAGAATTGTTGTCATAATAGAACTTAAGTGGATACTCTGTATGGACAGACTCAATAAAAATGCYATTTGATTTCCACATAGAGAAACTAGATAAATTTTTTATAACATCTGTTGCCAAATTAGCACATGAAATAAGAGATGGACATGACCCAAAATCCAAGGTACAAACAAGCTCCAAATAATGCTGAGATCTGGACCACCTCTTTGAACATAGCTTTTCTATAAAATAAAGAAAAACTTAAGATTTGTACATATGTAAGATGAAATCCTAAGGCAGATATTAGGACTTCTGCCACTGATTTTCAAGCATCTGTAACATCATCTCAGAAAGTTTTGACTTGGAGAATCAGTAATCAGAAAAGAAAGAAAAAAAAGGATGAAAATTAAGCCTCCTTACTCTGCTAGGCTAGCACATTCAAAATACTCCAATTTTTGTAGTTAATAGCATGTAAGTGGTATGGTCCCTTCATTACTGGTCCCTTCTGAATGCTACCTCAAATGATGGTATAACTTTTGAAAATACATTAACTGGCTTTTCTCTTGGGCACAGGACTAGAGGAAACTCAAAATTATGCTCCTAGATTCTTAGGGAAAGTTTGCATGGAGACATGCAAAGAGTCAGATGTCTTAAAGGCTTTTCAAATCCATGAGGTTTTCCAAACTAAATGTATACTCCCTTTATTTGAGCATTTTTAGATACAAGCTTAACCTTCTCCAGGTCTACTGAAAATCAATACAATTTGAATAGTAATATCCCGTGTAATTCTTTTGAAGGGCTAATACCCTTTGTAAATAAATTCGCTGTTGTATTTCTAATTGAATATATTCTTAGAAGCTATCGTAGAAATAATTACATTTTGTTGAGCTTAAACTCATGTAACTTGACAAAGTCATAACAAGATATTGACCCATTGTGCTCACTGAAAATGAAGTTTTCATGGCACAATAAATATGCAATGAATTTAGTAGTTTCAATAAGAAGAGGTTCTCAAGGGATTAAAAAAGAAAAAAAAATACTAAGATATAATTGTAGTCTTGTTGATAACAACAAAAACACAGCTGAGCCCACATAAATGGAGAAGATCTGGCAATTAAGCTTTAATTATCTGACATACCTGCTTATAACAAGAAAGTAAAATTTCTATATTTCCATGGTAAAACTGAGGCCTCTTTTCAGATACTACCAAAATTCCTTTGTGAGGAGAATTTAATCTCCTGTCATCAGTAAGATATGGTCTATTAAATAATCAATGTTTTAATTTTGGAAGGCCATAAAATTTAAGTGCTGGAAGAGATGTTTTTAATTCTACAGGAAGCTTGTAATCTACTTTAGTGAAGGCAATATGAGTGCATGGATTATAGTAGCATTTCCAAAGCTCCTGTTGATCACTCTGGGGCACATTCATCACTTTTAAGTGTCAAAGCAATAGGACTGATATGAAATACTTGCAACATCAGCATTTTGTTAGAAAGTAATGTTGGAAAAAGATATACACACGCACGCACACACACACATATGTTTATATATACGTGTGTGTGTGTGTGTTTATTTTATATATATATATATGTTTTTGATTAGTCACAGATAAGAACAAGCTGGAATTTTGCAACTCTTCCATCTAATCCAATATAGTAGGTACACAGTCACCAAAATGTAATGTACATGAATTCCCAAGAGCTACACAAATTTCAAGCCCCTGGTTCATGCTACAATGCTATGTTCATGCTTCAAACATTAATGATACAATCTCAGTTGACAAACATTATTACTAGAGGAAGTCCTAACTCTCTTTTCTTGTTTCTGAAGTAGTTTTGCTCTTTATTTGYGCTGGGCTGGACAACCCAGCCACAGTTCCATAGTCAAAGTCTCAAATATTTCTTAAAGTAGACAGTTCATGTGAATTAACTACTTACACTTCTCCTTCCCATGTGGCAAAGAACTTTCTTTCCAGAGAATTTATTTCAGGCCTATGACTACAACATTTTCTGGTAAAGAGACAGGATTGTGGGGCAGATATATCCCTTTGAATGGAGCTCCAAGGCCATCCCCCAAAGCTGGCATATTCACCACATGACCCTGAAGGTTATTACTTGAATTTTCCTCCAGGACCATTTGCCATGTGGAATGGGAACTGGATTGCTGAGTTTGCCCTATTTGGCGGGTTGGACCTGCAGGTCACCTGGGCACGTTTTGGGTCACTTGTCCCTCTCTCCCACAACACTGCTTTGTTGCTGCATAAGACTGCAAATTGCATCTTTGTGGCACACAACTGCTAATCTGCAGAGATCTGAGCAATTCAAACAGTYGGACAGCGCTTTCATTCATATTGGTGAGGTCCTTGCAATATACCTTTACAACAGTCTCACAGCATAATATGATACAAATTTATCTGATAGCAGAGACATATTCCTGAGTTAGAGACCTGGCATATAGGAACCCTGTCTTGAAAGCTAAATCAGCACATCTGCAAGGAACATCTTTCTCTTGATATTTTATGATTGGGCAACTCTCTATAAACATTTATACTTACTGTTCCATAAAAGCTCCAGAGTAAATGGTAAATGCACATGCGTTACTGCAAAACTAGGCCATAAGTTCCTTCATTTATCAAAAAGTAGTCTAACTTATCAAAAGGCAGATAAATGTAGAAAGGAAATGTACTGGAAATTCTTCTCTGTGGAAAGCACACATAGCTCTTCTCAACAGCAATTTGTCAGAAGGCTGTATCTAGATACTTGGGGATCCAGATTTTAGTTTAAGTCTTTCTACTTGCTTTTGCAAGTCAGTATTCTTTTTTTTCTTTCCCACTTCATTGAAAGGATAAGATGGGGATATTTTAAATATCTACTTTTCAGGATGTGGCAGTCAGCACTTACAAAGTACTGCATCTAGATAAATATTTTAATAAAGCTTTTGCTTTTGACTAGCAAAATGTTTATAAACAGTTCAAATGCCATTAATACTTTTGTAGTGAAGAAAAATCATCCTAATTTGCCCAAGAAAAGACTTTCAAGGTATTTAAACTAAAAAAATTAATAACATAAGCAAATTGCCTGATATTTCTTAATTCTCTCATATAAAGTTTATTTAATCTTTAGATTATAGTTAAAACCTTCAAGACTACACATATAGGTAATTTAAGAAATAAATTTACAAACATTCTCATTAGAAATACATACATCATCTGAAAATCATCTAATTTAGTCACACCATCACTTCACAAAGAATCTTAGCATTTAAAGTAACTACTAGTCTGCCAGCAAGCTGACTGTTACCATCTTTTTCCAGGCTATCTAACGCCTTGCAGCTAAGCTTGGAAGTATAAGTGCTGATACTCCTAGCCCACTTTAGTGCAAAAAGCATGGTTATCTATGCCCTCTTTGCTTCCCTGTGCTCTGTCAGTCTGTATCCCTCTGTTATAGCTTTGTTTTTAATCTTACAGTTAGAGTGTAATATCCTTTTGGGCAGGAACAGCCTTTTTGGTTCTGCATTAATTCAGCAATAGAGAAAACAGGGTCCTGACCCATAACCATGATCCAAAGTGCTGCYCCAATAAAATTAACTGCAGTGGCATCTTTTCTGGGTTGTCAGCTAAAGTTTTAGAAACTTGTTCTGCAGTTCTACATGTTCAGAGTCCAAACCCTGACAGAAAGGGTTTGAGTTATTACATGTAATGCATTTCCTTCTCTTTTAAGAAATAAGAATCCTCCTCCAAAAAGTGATATAGATTACATTAGAATTAACACATTATAATAAAGATATGCACAAAAAACTTGAAGACGGTCAACYTACTGTTGCTATCAAAGCTTTGGGTCTGCACATATGCAGTGTGACATAGCCTAATTACCTACCTGTTGTCATAGCTGGGAAATTAATTTCACCTCTACCGTGGTGTTCTTATCTGCTCAGATCTCTCACTCGCAGAGAAACTCAAGCTAAAGCCTTTCACTATTTCATTTGCAGATAAGGCCTTGTATGGCAAAAGTGAGTATATTGGCAGGTCTGCCTAAGAACCTGCAATTACACTCCCCAGGGACAATGACAGTGGAAACCAATACCATAAAAATCTCTAAAACAAAATATTGTTAATTTACAACAAAATGATATTAACACCCTCCTTATTGTTATAAAAACAGCAAAATATGCTACACTCATATTTGCATACTATTTAACCACCTGAGATCCATAGGAGCAGGATCCTATGTTTCCTTCTAGAGTCCTCAGTAAGAGTCCTTGCTATTTGCTTCTTAAGGCTAACTAAAACTATAGGCAATAACCAATATAGCCATCTCCCACATTTCAGGAAACAAAACAATCTTCAGCAGCCTCTGCCTGTTCTTGTGCAGCCTTCTGGCTTGGCAAAACAGGGATGGATGCCTCAGCACAGCAGTTACGATGATTCCCTTTGGTATGTCTAACTACAAATGAAAGGGTTTTTGCAGAGTTGCTGCATAATCACACTAGTTTTCATCTAACTAGCTTGCATAACCACATTGGAGATGATATGACAGTGTGGAGTTCAGTTCAGGTCAGGATATACATTTACAGTCTGTGTGACATCCATTTCTCCTTGTCTTCTGCACTAATAGCATCCAYGCTAGTTAGGTAACAGGTAAGCATGCTAACCCTCACTGCAGTCTTATCCTTGCTTGCTTCACAGACTTCTTGATACCTTTTAAGTCTTTTCTTCTATATTCTTAGCTGAGGAGGCACTATATTGCTTTCTTGATCAGAATATTGCCTCACCCAGGCAGTCAGATGATAAATGCTATATTAAATAAAAACATAGTAACATTTGTATTAAGTATCAACTTGTGTTTCATGGAAATTCTTTATTCTCTCTTATATTCTCTTAATCTTCTAATCCTTGAATCTAAAACCTAAGCAATTTTCTTTTGATATGACTTTTTTTTTTTTTTTTTTTTTTTTTTTTTTTTTTT